>NC_046665.1:68114716-68138905 GCF_010883055.1 Belonocnema kinseyi
AAATTAAAATTCGAAAATTTTTTCTAAAGCCTCCAGGGGACTTCGTTTTCGCACGAAAAAATTTTATGTGCCCTTATTGCATCCGGACCCACAATTATTAGGGCTTTTGATATAAAGGGCAGTACAATTTTGTCCAATTGCAATTTTACAAAATTTCAAGTAAAATATCTTTTACTTTTGAACAGAATTAGAATTGTTCATTGTCAAGGATATTCTCGACATATTCTAAACCTTTAAATAAATCTAATTATTATATTGATTTATAAAATCAAGGCAAATAGACGCACACCAATCACTGTTATTGAAATTTAAAAGAAAAATTAGAAATCAGACAAAAAATGGATATTTACTTCAAAAGTAATTAATAAAATTATGAATTAGGATATTAACTAAAATCTACGTTTTTTGTTGCAAATTCAATAAGAAGTACAAATATTAAATCGCCCTGAATATGTTTTTAGAATGTAAGTTTTAAAAGAAGTTTTTAGATCATTCAAAAGAACTTTTTAAGTCAGGCCAAAAAACGTGCAATTTTTCAAATACGCCCTAAAACATCTTTGAAACATTGTATGTTTTTAGAACTTATTTGGCCTGACTAAAGACGCTTCTAGGAAGTTCTAAAAACGTTTTAGGGCATCTATGCCCACTGGGTATTTTTTTTACAAATACGGTTCGGCTTTTTAGACGACTTTATAATTGAAATTAAAAAATGAAACCTAATTTTAATGAATAAAAATTTCATTTCCGTTGATTCTTCAAGACTAAAGATTTGATCATTCGAATTTTGAGCGTACGCCAAATATTAGGATATCAAAGATTTCTAAAGGTTTTATGAAATTTTAAAAGACATCTTTGGATTTTTAAAAACTTAAAAAAATCTCAACGTATCCAAAATACTGCAAGGAATTTATATTTTTTGAAGTGATTTCAATAGATTCAGATGAATTTCAAAGGATTTATTACCAAATTATGAGATTACAAAAATATAAAGGGATCTCAGGGAGTTTCAAAACATTTCAAGCGATTTCAAATAATTTTTGAGACTATGCAAACAAGTTTAAAAGATTTTAAAGAGTTTAACAGCATGTACATCTATAAATTTTAATCAATTTAAGAAGATATCATAGGATTTTGTTATATTTTTATATACTTAAGGGGACCACCCCGTGCGACAGCCCGTTTTTAAAATGTTTTTTGGGGATTTTTCTTTGACGAACGATAACAATATACAACTTTAAACTTTTTATTATATATTTATTCACATTTGAACAGTAAATTGAATATCCATGGCCGGCATGATTCCGGGCGAACAGCTTATTTGAAACCAAAGAACCAAACGGCATTTTAATCTGTGGAGCTGTGGCCATCGCCTGAACTAGGATATTTTAAAAATATTGAAAATTGAGTAATTGCCACAGTTTTCAACTTTTTTTCTTCAAATTTAATGATTTTTTCGATTATTTCCTCACGAAAAAAACGGTTTGGAATTTTTTAATTATCCTAGTGCAGGCGATGCGCACACATGTGCTGAATCTATCCCACAAATTTAAAAGCAATCAGTCAAACCATTTTTGAGATATCATGCCCGCCAATTCGAAAAACGTGGTTTCGAGAAAAACGCGTTTGAAAGTTCAAGAACGACGTAAACTATGAAGTAAACCTATTCGTTCTAACAGCTGTTATTTTCCAATGACTTTGAATATTGGAATATCACTTCGCCAGCATACTCTACACATGTGCAAGAATAAATTTAGGAAACAAAGAAATCGATTTCTTCGACCGGACACACGGGGGTGACCCCCTTAAGGCGTTTTTAAAGGGTTTAGCATGTTTAAAGGCTTTAAACTTTAAAAGATGTAAGGTATTTCACAGATTTTCTAAGGATTATAACTGATTTAAAACTGTTTCAAGGGATTTCTTGGCCAATGGAAGGATTTTAAATGATTTCAAAAGATTGTTATTAATTAAAAATAACTTCAGAAGACTTTAAGGTATTTGAAGAAATGTAAACGATTCACAAGAACAAACAACCCAAAAAAAAACATTAATGAATTCTTGGACCTTCATGGTTCCTCCTCTACTTACAGGGATACCACTGCCAACTATTCTTTCCTGGTGTAATCGGATAAAAGTGGTCACAAACAGTCCTACTACTCTACATTTTTATTGAAAAAAATAAATAAGAAATAAGAAGGGCAATAAACACACGCACAGAGCACGTGTTAGTTAGCTAGTTTCTTCAAAATGCACATAACTAAAGTAGAGTTGGTCTAAGTTTATTTTGTTCACAACTGCAAACTGAAATATTTTAAACTTGAAAATATTATCATTTAAACATTTCAAACTCAAAAGTTTTATATCTAATACAGACAAAATTGCATCATTTCATATAATATCTTGATATTTAAAATTATGCCTGAGAGCAGAGTGAAATTCACTAAAACGCATGAATGGTTAATTGAAGTGGAAGAATCGAAGCACCACAAACTCTTGATACCCAAAAATGAAGAGTACCTTTTCTTACTTATATGAGATTTCTTGTACGTGGGAAAACCGTATAAAACTCATTTTTTCACATTAGAGACAAATTCATAAAGAAAGGTAGAAGGTCGTGAGTCAAAATATCCTTTCTCTAATTTTTTAAGGGGATAAGTTACTATGTCGGATCTCGGATGGGTCGCTGAAACGAATTCTGTGATATCATCTCGTAATATACAGCTTCCTGCTGGTAAAGATTTGTTTCCGTATGGTTGGCACAGCAAGGCAGTAAATTTTCCTGCAAAGTTACCTTCAAACTGCACCACAAGTCCATATCGACTTTATAATTGAAGGAAGACAGGAATTAATTTCCTACCCAGAATAAATGTATTGTGTTTCATTCAGACAACATAATTGCAACCAAAATTTGAGATATAAACACAATACAAAATTTAAATAATTTAATATTTAGGGTCAGCAAAAGTGAAACCTTCTCTTTTTCCCTAATTCACCTCACTGAAGCATACTAAGCTTACAAAAAACAAAACAAAGTAAGTATATTGCAGAAAAGTTCATATTTTGGACAATATCGATTGCGAAGCACGAGATGCGTGATAAGAAAGTGTTCGTTAAATCCGAGAGAAATATATTATTGAGCGCGAACCGCGAGAACTAGCAGGCAAACGCCCTAGGTACAGGGGTTGATACCTTTTTGGTACACTACTGGAAAAATCTGTACTTGATTTAGTATACACATAACGGAAGAAAGAAGTCACAACATGATATTAAATTTAGTATACCTGCGTACAGTAAATTTCGTATATTCATACTGAATTTAGTACACGCGTATACTAAATTTCATGTACGTGTATACTAAATTGAGTATGAATATACTAAATTTACCATACGCTGGTATACTAAATTTCATTTTATGTCGGGCATTCCTGCTTCCACTACATTTATACTAAATATAGTACAGATTTTTTTATCAGTATATCATTTTTGCATAATTAGATTCAATAAGTTTGAGATGAGTTTAGCAAAATTTAAGGAAATTCAAAGGAATTTGATGAAGTTGCTAGGAATTCAACGTAAGCTTAAAAGGCTTCAGGATATAAAAAAATTTTATTTTTCCGCCCAGGGAATATAAAATTATATGAAATAAACTGCAAAAAATATTTGAAAATCTTTTAAATTATTTCAAACCTACGAAATCCCTTACATCCAGTGAATAAATTCTTTAAAACCCATTAAAATTTCATAAAATATCATGATATTTTTTAGTTCTTTGAAATCTTGATACAAATACATTAAAATATCCTGAAAGCTTGAGAAATGTCCATGAAAATCACTTAAATCCACGAGAACCTGATAAAAAATCTTGTCTTCTTATAAAATATTAAAAAATCATACAAGTCCTGTAAAATAGTTCCATATCTTCCAAGATTTTACTCGTACGAAATTCTTGAAAAATTTGATACCTTGAAATTTTTTAAATCTTTTAAAATCCCTTGAAAAACTTTAAAGCTCTTAAAAATACCTTTGAATCCTATTAAATACCCTAAAATATTTCACATCCTTTAAAATCCCATTTCGTTACTGAAATCAATTACGAATTCTTGTGAATAAAATAATTGAAATCCATTAAAAAAATATACAATCTCGTGAAATGTGATCATATTTCCTGAACTATTTGAAAATGTATAAAAATACATTGAGAGGTTCAAAACCACTTGAAAATCATTTATATTCTCAAAAATCTTAGAAAATTCCTTAGAATCTTTTAAAATATTCTAAAACTGTTTATATTATATATAATCATTCCCTTGAAACTTTTTAAAGCTTTTGAAAATTTCTTGGATATTTTAAAAATACTTTTAAATTCTTTTATATTCCTTTAAATGATTGAAATCTATTGAAAATTCTTCGGAACGTTTTAAATTACCCGAAAATACTTCAAATCTTTTGATATAATTTAAAATATCTAGAAAATTCCATGAAATTTTTTAAAATACCCTAAAATCGTTCAAATCTTTGAAATCCTTTAAAACTGTTTAAACCTATTATAAAGTTTCATGAAATATTTTCAAGTACCCTAAAATATTTCAATTACATTTAAACATTTTGAAAAATTTTGAACCATTTTCAAAGCTTTTGAAAATTCTTAAGCCATGGATTTACTAATGGCTTTTTATTTTAATTAGTGACTTAAAATGACTTTGTGAGAACCTTGATTATTTTAAACAATTACTCAAAGCGCTTCTTACTGAAATTCTATCACTTTTGAGATTTTATCCAAAATCTCTGACGTTTCTCCGATTTCAAGGCTTTGTCTGACCAACATTAAAATTGTATAGGTCTAGAAGTTGCTTCAATTTTTATCTTTTTTCAGTTTTAAAAGAACGATTCAAATTTCAGTCTTCAAAGTCTGAGCTTTCAATTTAAAATTGTTATCAGCTAATGTAAACGTCCCAGTAATCGTGACGCCAATTTTCTTGCTTTTTATGTGATTGGTGTGAATTGAAATTTCATTTAACATTGAAACATGATAAAAATAAATGGATTGCCTTATTAAATATTACCAATAACATATGGTTTTAACAATATATTCAAATTATAACCAAGCTTGACGATTATTGCAACCATCACGATTACTGGGACATTCACCGTAGGACAATTTCGAAGTTCTCAACCTAAAATTCTTCAATTTCAAATGCTTAAGATGTTAAATTTTGTTTCGAATAATTTAATCAAATTTATCCAAGAGAGAAAAAAATACCAAATATAAAATAAACCACTCTTTCTAGCAGAAGTCGCTATTATTGGTCGCTATTTGGCTTAATGGACGTAATTTCACGTAGCTGTCGGGTCACTGCTTGTCGATGAAATTAGAAACGTCTACTTCTGTATCATTGAAAATCGATTTCAGCTTTAAAGCAGAAAACGAAACGGACTCTGTGGTTGTCCAGGACAAGTAATAATGGCGACATTAAAGTCTTGAAAATAAAATCAAAAATCATGGTAAATTTATATATTTATGCAGTTTGTTAAATGTAAAATTGACCCTTGTACAATTGTACACCCTGGGCTTCGATGAAACTCAACCCAAAAGATCATGCACCTCTAGAATTTCTTCTGTTCTCATTACTATAATACCTCTGGATAATTTTGATAACAAAATAAGTAAATCGTTGAGTCCATTAAAAAAAATTATTATTTCGGGGGAGTCATTGAGTATAGTTTTGTGGAAATAATACTCAACTGGTGAATTATAGGCATGTACTCTTATTTTGGCACCTACAAAGAGGCTCTATGTGGCAAACACCTTGCAATGAAAAAACCGGAAGTTGCAAAGCCTTTCTTTTAGTTTCATCGATGCACACAGCAAAGAAAAAAAATTTTTAATTTAAACATATAAACGGCATCAAAATTGAACCATGATTGGTTAATACTGAACAATAATGAATATTGGAAAAAATTTTATTGCTTTTCAGTTTTTACGTTGATCAAAAGCGCAAATGTAACTGAATTTCAAATAGAGTTTGCAATAATAAAATAACCTGAAACAAAATTGATTTCCTAGTTTCTTATTTGCACGCGTACAGTTGTAAAAATGCTATGTCTGAACAATTAAAGTCGCCTGAATATGGCTAAACATAGACTCTAACTAAATTAAATTTAATTCTGTGCACTTCAGGTGACTGATAAAAATGTTATTTAGTACTCTTTTTAAAACACGAATTCAATTTCGAAATTATATACTTGAACATGTATAAAATCTTACACTTGTACAATTGTTTAATTTGTAAAATTTTATATAATTGCACAATCTTAAAATTATAAAGCAAACTTGTTCCAAAGGGTGGCATGCAAAAGGCGCATGAGAGAAGGACTGAATAAAGGTGCTAATGCGAAGTGGGAGGTAGTACACGAAAAGGGACAAGCATGGAACTTGTGTAGACAGATGAAGAAACATGATAATAATCCTTTTCACTGTTTTCTCATCCCTGCGAATAAAACTGTCACCGCAAGGGCTTAATTTCTAGCTTTATATGATATGCATACGATAAGATGAACTGAATAGCAACGCACTACTGAAAGCTTTGAGCAAATAGCTGTTTTTCTCTACTGAAGTAATCTCTACAAGCAAGGGAATGAATTTCATCCAGATTTCTTCTCTTTTCTAATTTTTCGTTGATAGAATTAGTTTCCTAATTTTTAAGTCAAAAAGTTTGGAGCGGTCTGAGGCGCGTATCGAGATTTGATCTCAGTTTCGAAAATAAAATAATAAATAAAGTAAAAATTGTATATAGGCTATCTATAGACACCAGCCGATACCAGCAGACTCATTGACAAAACATGACTAAAACAAATATATATTATTGATGCCAGACAAAGAACTTAAGACCAAACAAAAGAAACGGTTTTTGAAAAAACATCAATTTCGCTTAACTTCAAAATGTTATCTTTCCACATTCGTTGTCAAAGATATTAATTGGTTCCCTGATGTCTTTACTTCGAATCAGCTTATCTAATTTAATCAAAAATCCTGTAAGACAGTCAACTTTTTTTTGCGTCTATGAAAGGCTTAAATTTGAATTTTTTTAATGTGAGGGTCTCTTCACACAATAATTTTATAACTTGGAAATATCATCATCATAGTAGACCCGTAAAATAAGAATATATAAATCTAAATCCTGGATGAAATTAAAGTTTGCATTTATACTCTAGTTCCCCAAGGCTAAAAGTCATCGAAACTTTCCATTTCCTTTCTGTCTGAAAACGAAAAGTAGCTTCATTATTCGTCTGAGAATCCTGGAATTCTACATTAGCATAAGCTGGGGTGGAAGGACTGTGGATTGCAACAAAAACTCGAATAAAAGCTCGTTATCGTGCCTGGATCGATCGATCGATTTACTCACGTTGGTGATAAAGAGCCAGGGTCCGAAAACCATTGAAGTCTCTATATTCCTAGCACGCCTAACTCTTCTGGATCGACAGATTACGAGAGAAAGTGTGAGCAAGAAAATAGGTAAGAAGGAATGAGTAGGATTCCAACGGCTAGGAGGCCAAGATGTTTGGGAGACTTTCGTTCGAAGGATAAGGGGCGGGGGGGGGGGGGGGGGGGGGGGGGGGGGGGGGGGGGGGGAATGGCGCTGTCGCACTGAAAGGGTAGATTGTTAAGCCATGGCTGAATAGGGAACGAAAGTCTCCTTTTTATCACTCGTTCAGCCTTTCTTTTCCTTGTCCAGTCCAACTTTTCGAATTTCTACGTCGTCGTGAAGAAAAGATATTGTTCAGCTCCAAGAGTGGCATGCACCAACATCACTAGGAGAATTTTTCATCAACGTTTGCTCACCAAAGTGCTGATTAGCGTTGAAGAGCCATTGCGAAACGTTTTCTTAGTTTTTTCTTAGACGCTTTCTTTGGAAAGACTCACCTCGCCAATGCCAGTTCGAGAAAAGGAAAATTGAATGCCGGGTATAATGAAAGTGAGTGGATGTTGATTGCTGAAGTACAATTATTTATTTTCTGTATTAGTGCATAGAAAAATAAACTTTTTCTGATAATCGAGAATATATCATTTGTGAAGAGTAATAAGAAATAGAAATCGATTCGGTAGAGTTTAAGGAATCGAGTCGAAAAGGTCTTATATCAATCTGATAAATAAAAGCGATATAGGAAGTTAATCAGTATCTTTAGTAATAACTGCAAGCATTTTGTTCATTTTGATTTCAAAATAGCGGATGGTTATATTCAAAATTCAGATATATTGGTTACTATTCTAGAGTCTGAAAAAATGAAACGATAAGTTCCCGGCTCAATTAGATAATGTAAAGGTCAGTGAAGATGTACGAAGACAGATCTTGCAAAGGAAAAAACGCTCTATAAATTAATATGACCAAATGAATTACATTAAAAGAATCGTATTCATTTCACATCTACTATTCTTTAATATCACAACGCGCATTGTTTACTTTCTGAATATTAAGTTCCTCTAGCCTCAAATCAACTTAAAATAGTATCAATTGATGATTTATGCTTTAAAAAATATAACCGAAAAGGTCATAGATCAATCATACGATTTCAATGTCCTCAATAGTAATATAAGACTCATATGATGCTTTAACCTTTCAGCGCCCCTGAGGGCCATATGGCATCGTTGCGAACGTAGATGCATAATTATTTGTATTGCTCGTCAGTTACGCCCAGTGATGCCATATGGAATCATAGCGTAGTCCTGAAACGGCTGGACGCGTCTTGCCAAAACCAGGCACCTACTGTATTGATACCCAAGTCATCATTATGCTTGAGTTTCATGAAAATTTTGAGACAAGAAAAACCTTGGGCGCTGACGGGTTAATTTAAAAAAAGTTCCCTTCTGAGCTAAAAACACCAACAAATAGAAGGCAATTTGTAAGGGTTTCTTACCAGAAAATTATTTATGAGAGTGAACATGGAAACTTTCTGGTTTTCCATAGGCTTTTAGGATGCTATAGAGCCTTTTTAAGTATGAAAGTAGAGCGAGGATTGGTTCAATCACTCAGGGAGTTCACCCCAAACCTGTTTATCGAACCTGCCACAGGACAGTTTCAATTTGCGGCCTACGTTTTGGCGGCTAAAAAGAAGCAGAGAACGTCCTCATATCGTGTATCTGGAAATCGATGTTCTTTTAAAAATGAACTAGGAAAAAAGTAAACTAAGACGACCAGATGGACTTATATAACTCGCAATTTTAAAATTAATAACACGTTTCTCTAATTTCGATAGAGTATTTTCGAAAAATAATCTAAGCATCATTCCCTCACTTTGTTTCTGATTTATTCTTAATCCTACTTTGTCGTAAAATCAAATCTTTAGTAATAAACGAATCCGGGTTTTTATTTCGGCCTAGAGGGACGAAACTGGATCCCGGAAGCTAGATTTTTTCGCATTTCGTTGAAACAGGACGCGGTTCTTTTGTGACAAAGGTTTGCTCGCGTGGAGACCTAGTGACTCTTTCAGCTAACCGAAACTGCAAACCGAAGAGGAAACCAGTTGGAAGTGGGTGAGGGTATTCAGCGACAGGTCAGGGGATTTGGAAAAGTGGGTGGTGCCGGGTACTAGAGCTGGCGATGACCATGCCAGGGCTTTCGTAGCGACCAGGCAGGGCCTCCAGAGATTTATGTCCTATTCATTACCTAGCGACACACTACCGTGCAGGGCGTCACGCCACAAATGTACCCCCCCCCCCCCCCCCCCCCCCCCCCCAAGTGTTTACCATGCACTGAACTAGTGTTTGTCCTGACGTAATGCCGTGGCTCGGTCCGTATAGGTTACACGTACGTAAACGTAATACCGACGCACGCGATACATTAACGACAGACACACATACGATGGTGCGAACACGCACAGGCTACATGGTATCGTCGCGTTTGATGGCGCAGCGGCCATTCTCGCTGAATTACGATCCTACCGGTAGTACCAATCGAGCTCACCCACTATTCCACTCTGACAATTTCTGCACGTACCTGCACTCGCACCAGTTCTCATCCACATTGTCATAAAAAGGGAATGGCTACTATCGTTATTTTAGAGGAGATTAAGCGTTAATCGCTTCAATGAGTCATAGCTGTTTTCAAAATGTGCCCACTACTGAGAGATCAGTACTGTGTGAGTAGGTGTTTATGTTATGGATTGATGAAAATCATGGTTAGATTGTAGTTAAGCAGCATTTGGGATGGTTATTTTTAACGGGAAGGATCAGGTTTGAATAATTATTATTTTTGTAAGGAAAGATCGAAAAATGCATGTTTTATTGAAGAGCTGATTGGTAACGTATTATTGATAAATTAAAGATTATTATGAATTGATTCTATATAGAACTCGATAAATGTGGTGGGAAATGTTTTGTATCAATCTGATGATCAGAAATGTCATTAGAGATGTAGAGATACTTTCAGTGAATATAAATGTATGTAACACCAGCGTGCCCTGTTTTCATTGTATGCTTTTTCGATACATTATTATTATTATGAATTCTAGTACGCTGTAACTGATTCACTAAAGCCTGATGAATCTAATAATTACAACTTGCAAATCGTTCACATTTGTCCTAATCATATTTTCAAACATATTGTATAGAATGATACAACTTTAAAAAGTAATAATAGATTCTGAGAGATTTCATCATTCCAATGGCTATGGTCACAAGGACCATTTCGCTGGCACCACCACCCACGCAAATTAAATTTTTTTTAAGCCAAATATTAAGTGCAGAATTTTTTCAAAGAGTGACGCCGAAGTTCGTCTATTTTTTGGATCTCCCTAGCGACCTGGTGAAAAAATATAAAAATATGTTACAGGTATTTTCAAAAAAACACCCCTCTTTAGGGGTTAAGAAGACCCTAAAAAAAACTAAAAAATAGAAAATCCCACTGATTATAAAATAATTTTTCACATCAACCCCTTATCAATCAAGAAAATACGTGATTATACTTTTGCAAGGTTTATTTTATAGAAAAAATACAATGAAAAAAGATTTTCTAATTAGTAGTATTTCCTATTTTTTATTTATTTTTTTGACTTCTCAACCCCTAAATGGGGGTAATTTTTGGAAATTTTTAAGCAACGAAAAGCGATGCTCACTTTTGTTTATAATGACGAGTAATTTGATACCTGTAACATATTTTTATATTTTTTCACCACGTCGCTAGCGAAGTCCAAAAATAGGCGAAAAAACAGCCTATTTTGGCTTCACTCTTGGTTCAACCAAAATTAGAATTTGCGCATCACAAATTCTAATTTTAGTTGCACAAATCTAAACAAATTCTGTATTAAATACTTAGCCTAAAGGAAACTTAAATTTGCGTGGGTAGTGGGACCAGCAAAATTGTCCTATGGTCACAGACGATTATAATAATAAAAACGAGAGTTGCAGTGTGACAACTGTTTCGCGATCATTAAAATTTAAAACTTTAATAAAAATTCTAATAATTCAATCATTTCCTTTTTAAATGTAAAATTGAAATCTTCAGTTAAAAATTTATATATCTTGATGAACTTATGGGTGAAAATAAAAAAAATTGTAATTATGCTTCTAGCGACCAAATTTGAAAATTATAATTTCATTATTACTTTTTCTTATGATATAATTAATTAAAAACTAAGCAAGTAATCACGAGAATTTTTTTAAATAAATACAATGTCTTCATTATCTTAGCAATATTTATTTTCGCCACATTTTTATGTTGGAACTTCATTATATAAATTAATTTGAATGAACCATCCAAATTTTACATTAATTTATCAAAAATACATGTCTAGAAATAATTTGCCCGTTTTACAAGATAATAATAAATATAAAATATTACTAGAAATTTATTTCAAACCATATTAACATTAAATAATAAGGAGAATATCTATTATTTATATTTGAAAAAGTATATTTTTAGTCTAAATCAACATATAAAAGTGTTTTACAGGTGAAAAGTATATGTTCTTCTTCTGCTATTTCTATTTCATGGGTTTACATCAGGTTGTTTGGTCAAATATGTAAAAATACTTTGAGTGCAAGTACATTTCTATGCCTTGAAGTATATGCAATGTACTTAAATTATTGATTAATAATTGCACAACAAAACTGAAGCTCAATTATGTTACATGTAAAATTTCCCGCTGTTAAAGCTTACATGCTATTTGGCGAAAGTTTATCCTACGATGGAATAAAATCTGTCGTATGCTACGGTATCCTTAGCAGCAATGGGAAAACGCAAAGTATGAGTGAATTCGAGTTTTAAATCACGACACCAGATTTAGAAGAACACAGAAAAACCCAAAGTTAAAATTTGTTGCAATTAATACTTGCAACAGTTAGAAATTAAATATTTGTCGGCGAAAGTTTCACCCAGGTTAGGACAGTAATTTTGATCACGCTGAAGTAAGCAAATTTCGGTAAAACATGTAGGTAGAAAAAGCAACAGAAAAAAGAATTGTTGTTACTGATATAGTATCTCCTCCGAAATAAATTACACTATTGTAGATGAATTAGAACTTACTTACAACACCATTAAGCAAAAAGGGCAAAAACAACTGACAGATGAGAATCCCTATTTCTCTCGAATTGAATGAAGTTAAACGAAAATAGATAGCGCCAGCGTCGCGATTCTTGCTACATCTCGAATAAAAATGTAGCGATTATAAGGCGAAAGATTATCTTGGCAAGGTCAAAAATTGGAAATTATCTTCGATTAATGTAAAGTTTATCCGGCAAGGTTAATTTTTGTTGAGGTGGATCTTTCACCTGGAAACGACGTCAACTTTATCTTTCGTTTTTCTGTATGAATAATAATACAGGGTGTCCCACAAGAACTTTAGGTAATTTCATGGGGGGGGGGGGGTTTGTGCGCAAAAAATAGTCAAAAAGTTCCCCAACATTTTTTAGATCCGATACTTATTCTGGGCACAGCACAGGGTATAAGTTGTATGTACGTGTGAGCATGTGTGGCGTGCTCACGCCGCGCCGTCTCAGCCAAGCAGCCCCCGCCCCCGCGTGGTGGACGAAGCGATAGCCATCACACCGTCCGATGGTGCTTTCCTTTAACCTTTCTTAAATTCCTTAAAATATTTCAATTTTTTAAATCCCCTGAAATCTCATCAAATTCATTGAAATCTGTTTGAATTACTTTTCAGTAACTCGCTTCACATTCTTTAAAATCACTTAAACTGCCCTAAAATCTTGTACCCTTGTACAACTTGTACCCTCTGCTGTGCCCAGAATGACCATCGAAACTACAACATTTTAGTGACTTTTTTGCTTATTTTTTGGTGCACAACCCCCCCCCCCCCCCCCCCCCCCCCCCGCTCAAAATTAACTACAGTTCTCGTGGTACATTTTTAAATATACAAATACAGTCACTGCTCGGTAGAAGCGTTGCTCCAAAAAACCTATCAAATGTTTCAACATTTTTCATTTGAAATTGTGAAGTTAGCCAATAAGGCCATTAAAAGTAACTTTTGCTTTTCGTCTTTAATTGGTAGAAGCAATTTCGCAACTCAAGTTTATGTTAATATAAAAAATAGTACAAAATAAATTATTCAGTTCCCTCCGAAATAAACTATATTATATAAACCACATTTTCTTTCGCCAATGTAAACAGTAGGTAATTTATTATTGAAAAAGGCAATTACTGTAAATCATACCCAAACCTTTTTGACCAACTAGACATTTTTCGATTTCTAAAGCTTTTTATGTTACTAAATAACTGGAAATTTTGAAACGTTAAATATTAATTATTTGAAACTGAAAACACTAAAACTTAAAAAAAAAACTGCTACCAAAACAATAAATTCATCGTATCCCGGTTTGTCATAATCCCCAAACATTTTAAGTATTTAAGCCACTTTATTGCCAACAATAAGCCAGACGCAGTAGTAGAAGTCAATGAAACCTAAGAAGTAATTTTAAGTAGATAGCCCGTGTAATGCTTAAGCAACGGAAGCCTGTTTCAATTGAATTCTAAATCGACGAATATAATATTAGTCAGACGCATCAAACAAAACGAAATAATTTTATTCAAAACAATGTTCTAATTTTCGTTAGGCGCAAGAGCAAATATAAGGCATACAGTATGTGAATGACATTTTGGATTTCTAAACTACCATTATAACTAAAATTCTGACCTTTTCCAACAACCCATTATAAAATTTTAAATTTTCAATCACTCAGGTGTTACATTACTGTGGAAAATTGTTAGGACATTGTACAATTAAGCGAAATAACATTCGAAGCGCGAACAATACTATTCGCAGCAATACTACGAAAAATTAATTTCACACACAACAGAACTGACGCCATCGATGTCATATCCGCTCACAAGGGGGATCATATCTCCAATAAAGCTTTATGGGCCAGGAAACATTAATTTTTCACTCCAACGCTGAATGTGATATTTGACGCTAATAGTACATTTTAAATCCAAACGTTTGCTTCGTTAATTTTGATATCAACGGACTAATGCTAATCAAAAATACATATCCACCTTTAATTTCTTAATGTGTCGAAGCATAAAAATAATACTGAAATTGGTTTTCTCTTTTATTTACATGCATATGTCTCATATAACAATCCAATATCTGTAACTCTTTTGAGTCGAATATCAATGTACCGAAGCACGTACTCCAGCTCATAGAAAGAGAGCATCCTTTTTATGAAACTTTTAGACATAAGCCAACTTGCAAATTTGATCAATTTTTCAGATCATTGGTACTATTTTCAAACTTTCTGAAAAATTACTTTTCTACTTTGAACTCTATGACTCCCTATGAAAATTGCTTCTACACTTCCTATTGATGGACACTAAATAGAAACCGTAAACATTCAGAAGAATGCTTTACACATTTCACTCGTCTCAACCTAAAAAAAAGTTGATTTTTCTTCACTTTGAAAATAAAATTTCTATAAAATTGTACAATATCATGAAATGAATAAATAACACCAAAAAAGTACAATAACCATTTCCTCTCAAAATATTTAAATTTCACATTATTTTACCACAATGAAAATCAGCTTGATTAATGATAATTTTCGGAGTATGCCTGGTGTCCATAATTCGATAAAAAATGCAAGACCCCACTCTGAAAATTGAACGTCAATATTTTAACGACGGAGCAAAATACAAAAGTGGATCGATGGAAAGTTTGCACGTAACAAAAAATTATCTGACTCGGCGCAGTTGCAGTCTTGATAGTAAAAATAAGAGTTGATTTCGCATTGTTGACATGATTCTATCACATGCCGTAAAAATCATCTAAAACGGACGTTATGCTTTCAATATTTGATATCTCGTCGTCCCGCGGAGCATCGCAACATCCACCTATCTATTCCCGTTACGTGCTGTTCGTGTGGGATATCGCAAACTGCAAAGCAGAGAAAAAAGTGTTCGTTACAGACTGATGGTACGAGGTGTGTTCAAAAAATAAGGTGACTTGATGGTTTTCTCAAAAAATATTCATTTATTCCTCAATATTTATGTTGTCCCCTTCAAAGTAATCTCCCTCAGATATAATACACTTATGCCAACGCTTTTTCCAATCATCGAAGCACTTCTGATAATCATTTTGTGGTATAGCCTTGAGTTCTTTCAGCGATGCAGTTTTTATCTCCTCAATCGTTAATAATCGATGTCCTTTCATGGGTCTCTTTAGTTTTGGGAAAAGAAAAAAGTCACTGGGGGCCAAATCGGGTGAATATGGAGGCTGAGGCATGACTGTGTTCCTGTTTTTAGTCAGAAAATCTTTCACAAGCAACTATGAATGAGCAGGTGCATCATCGTGATGCAAAAGCCACGAATTATTTTTCCAAAGTTCCGGACGTTTTTTGCGTATCTTCTCTCGCAAACGGCGTATAACTTAAAGGTAATACTCCTTATTGACCGTACGACCATGTGGTAAGAATTCCTGATGCACTACGCCACGGTAATCAAAGAAGACAGTGAGCAAAACCTTCACATTTAACCGAACTTCACGTGCTTTTTTCGGTCTTGGAGACTCAGGATGCTTCCACTGAGACGATTGGGCTTTAGTTTCGACGTCATAACCATATACCCACGATTCACCCCCAGTTATAACCCTTTTGAGAAAATCAGGATCATTATTGACTTTATTCAACATCTCCTGAGCGATGGTCATGCGACGGATCTTTTGATCAAAATTAAGCAGTTTTGGAACAAATTTCGCTGACACACGTCTCATGCCCAAAACGTCCGAAAAGATAGCATGACATGAGCCAACCGATATGCCAACATCTTCAGCAACTTCTCTGATGGTAATTCAGCGATGTTTCAACGCCATTTCTTCCACTGCTTGAACGTTTTCATCTGTTGTTGACGTGCTGGGACGTCCAGAGCGAGGTTCGTCTTCGAAATCCTCTCGGCCTTCTTGGAATAGCTTGTACCAATTATATACATTTTTCTTACTCAGAGTAGACTCACCGGATGCAACTGTCAACATTTCAAGACTTTTAGAGCACTGGAATCCATTTTTCACACAAAATTTAATGCAAAATCTTTGCCTCATTTTTTTCGAAAGAAGAAAATCGTCGAGCACACCAAACCCTTCTAACCTTTTACACCTTTGCCAGAAAAACAACACGAGCTATATAGGCAAAACTGTGAATATATGATCGTGACGAGTGTACTAACACAACAAAACAAAAAATTTAAAACTTGAATGTACGTAGCCCGCGAAAATTGAAAAGTCACCTTACTTTTTGAACACACCTCGTATATTTGTGAGTAACCATACTTTGACATCTCCGGAATTCCCTACCAAACCCCGTAGCACTGTAGGAACTATGAATAATTTAGAGAGCAGATGCTTTTTCGAAAAGCCTCCAGGAATAGCGATTTAAAATTCCGATTGAGCGTATCTCGATCCTCCTCGACTGCTCCGACGTACGTTTAACCGGAACATTGACGAAGCACACGCAAACGTGCCAAAAATTATATTCATAGACGACCAGCTCATTGGCAGCCAAGCTTGGAAATTTATGAGACATTTGAAAATACGAACTTACCCAATTTTTTCCATGTGTATGGAAACTACATTTAAAATATAATTTGGAGTTCAAATTAAAAGTTAAAAGTTTTTCAAACAGAATATTTGAAAACCATAGATTTTCAAATTAAGCAATTTTCTAAAATTCTAAAAAGCATGTAAATTTTCAAATTAGAGTCAAAGTAATTTTAAATAAATTAGACACAAGCATGTTTAAAATTATGTGATAGATATCAAGATTTCTTTCAAACAACTTCAAGTTCTTCATTTGTGTGTGGGTATCGCCTTTTTTATTAGCGCTATAACTAGAAAACAGCTGAAAATAAATTGATAAAATTTCGATGTCCTATTTTCACCACTATAATATTTAAAAAATAAGAGAAGGATTTCTAAAGATATTTATTAGATTTATTCAGTACTTTTTGAATATTTTGAAAATGAGTTTTTCATAGTAAAACTTTTTACCTAATTCGTGAAGAATCGATTGAACTATAATACTAATACATTCAATTGAAAAGTGAGAAAGTGATAGTATTTGAAATATTTGAAAAATCGGTTTTTTATAGTCAATATTTTTTCATTAACATAATAAAAAGTTGACGCAAGAATAGAACAGATTCCTTGATTAAGAAATAATCGATTGGCCTATAATATGCATACATTGCATTGAAGACCAGGGAAGTAAGGGTCATTAAAAATGTTTAAAAAATGTCTTTCTTAAAGTAAAACTTGGTTTATTAATACAACTTAAAATTTATGCAATAATAGAAAAGAATTCTTCATTCAAGACTTATAAAATAATCATGCTTCCTCTATACGGTAGCAAATATATTTGCTAATTAATCAAAATGAGGAAACGAAATGCTCATCAATTGAGCACTAGACAACTATGAATAGAAACAAAGTGAAAACTCTCGAGAATTGATTTACAACTAATTTAACCACAGGTGCGTGGATTTAAAATAATCGCTATTTATAGAAATATATATTGTATATTAGTACAAATGTAATATTTATGAAATGTAATTAAAACAATACAAAAGTAAAATAATTTAATAAAAGGAGGTGTCTCGAGCTTCAATCTTGGGTAAAACTACGAACCTAGCCGACGTTTCATAAACATTGCAGTTCACTTCTTCAGGGCTAACCTGAAATTGAGGTTTCAGGCTATATTGTTTATATATGTACTCTCTACTACACCTGTGATTGGTGAGAGGACGCCATCGTAGAGAATGGTCGAACCTGATTCGTCAATAAAGTTTTTTTTAATCTGGGAGGACAAAAAGCCAAGACGAATTGGTATTATATCCATTGTGCCTATTGATATTATTAGGGTGTTTTAAGCTTTCAATCGCTTCTCTATGTTTTTTCTTTTGAAAAATATTGTGTGTTTTTGAAATAACGGTTCTTCTATAAAATAATATATTATGTCCTGTTTTGACATGATGCTCAGCTAGGGCTGATTGCGTTAAATATTTGTTTAACTTTTTGCAACCACTTTTATAAGATATCTTTACATGTTATGGAGACAGCTCAGAGATTTCATGACCGACTGTTTTTAGATGGATATTGGTGGAAGGCAGCATGTACGTATTTGTCTGTATGGGTGGGTTTTTTTTTAATTTAATGTCCTAATGTGTTATCAGATCTTTTATAAGCTATGTCAGTACGACCAACAAATGCAATTTTCCGTTTGTTCAATTTTCATGATGAACTGGATATTAGGATATACTCGATTCTTGAAATCGAAAAACTTATTTAGTTCATTTATTCCATGTCGCCAGATGACAAAAGTATTGTCAACGTAACCGAACCAAATTTCCGGTTTAAGCTTGGATTGGTTGAATATTTTAGTTTCTAGATGTTCCGTAAAGATTTTGGCAACTACAGGTAAGATTTGAGATCCCATTACTGCTCTTGAGATTTGATCGTAGATTGGTCATTGAAAGGGACGTATAAGCATTATTGCGACAGTATTCTATTAAAGGCATAAGGTCGGAGGGAAAGTTTGCAAACGATTTAATAATATCGCTTGTATCAGAGATTAGTACTTTCGTCAAGAGAGATACTACGTGAAAACTCACTAGAATGTCTTGGGGCAGACTGTCAATCTGTTGTACTTTTTCGATAAGTTCAAAACAGTTTTAGACGTAAGTGCCAGAGTTTTCTGTGAAAGGATTTAGTTCTCTGGTGAGGAAGCGTGCAAGGTTGTAAGTTGGTGAGTTTATTCCGCTGATAATCAGTCTGAGTGGAATGTTGTTTTTGAGGATTTTTTAGAGTTCGTGAAGTCTTGGAGAGATGGGATTCGTAAATATTAATTTAGATATTATCTTTCTGTCAAGTTTAGAGTATTTTTAGAGAGGTTTTTGTTTTATTGATTATTGTATTTATGACGTATTTTTTTATTATTTTATATGTAGCGTCAGTTAGAAGGTCCATGATTCTGTTCTTATTGTCTTCTTTATTCATTATTACTGTTGTGTTGCCTTTGGCTGTGGATAATTTCACGATGTCCTTATTTCTATATCGATTTCTATATCGATTCCGGGTGAAAGATTCACCGCAACAAAAATTAACCTTGACGGATATACTTTACATGAATCGGAGATGATTTCCAATTTTTAACCGTACCTGGATAATCTTTCGCCTTATAATCGCTCCATTTTTATTCGCGATGTAGCTAGAATTGCGATGTCAATGCTATCTGTCGCCGTTTAATTTTATTAAATTAGAGAGAACTATGGATTCCCATATGTTAGTTGATTTTTGCCGAAATAAGTTTAATTTTTAACCGTTTGCAAGTCTTGCCTGCAAAAACTTCTAACTTTTGTTTTTTCTGTGTTGTTTGAAATCTGCTGTCTTGATTTATAGCTCGAATTCACTCATACTTTGCCGTTTTCCCATTGTTACTAAGGATGCTGTAGCAGACAACAGCTTTTATTCCATCGTAGGATAAACTTTCGCCAAATAGCATGTAAACTTTAACAGCGGGAAATTTCACATGCAACAAAACTTAACTTCAGTTTTTCCTGTGTAATTGCTATTCTTCTCGTGTTGTTATGTTTCAGGAGTGAAGTTGGCCTTGACGTAAAATGTTCGCCATCCTACGTTGTGTGTCATACGCTTTTTTGGATGGAAGGATATATTTTGTGGATTGCAAATTACTCATGATTTCTTCTTTTGGTATTTTGGAGGGAGCTACTGCAAAATTATGTCTTTTAGATAAGTCTTAAAAAATTTCATTTCTAAGAAAATGATTAGTGATATTTTATACTGTGTTAGTCAGTGGTGTGTGCCTTAATGGAAGTAATTTGTCGAATTTTATTTTTTGTTTTTAAATGGAAAGATCTTTAATCCGTTGGGATTGGTCAAATGATATGCGCTCCAATGTAGACCAAGTATTAAATCTGAGGGTGTTTGATAGATAAAAGTGAAGTTTTAACCTTTTTTGAAGGTACTGTGACAGATAAATCTGGTATGTTGTATTCTTAGTTTCAAGAGAAGCAAGCTTTTTTATGTAAAATTCATTTGGATTTAGATGTTCGCAAATGGTTTTTCAATTGAAAGAATTTTGGGACAATCGTTCCAAGAGATTTGAAAATGTTAGCAGCTTAGCTTTAGAAGACCAGAGCTTACTAAAAGTCTAAGTTTTAGTAAGAAAGCTCTCCTCGTAGATTTTTTTTAATGACGTTCACAAAACATCGGTCAGACTCTTAGTTTTGCATACGATTGAAACCCCAAACACCTCCTTTTATTATAATGAATCGTCGTGAAAGTATTGAATCTATAGTAATAGAATGATAGTTTCAATATTTAATGTGATTTTACTGATGTGAAGGATCCTAAATCCTGTATTTATATTAAATTTAATTTAAAATCGCAATTATACACATATCACATTTTTAAATTTATTTTTCTTGTAATGTATTCTGTGTAGAGGGCGTCTGTGGCACGAAAGTTAAACATTTTAAATGCAATTTTCGCTAGAAGCTATTTAAACGCAAAATCACGCACACAATCCTTGACCTGTTTCACCCTGTAAACACAAATCCCATAAATAGAAGGATTTACCATGTCCTCCGTTACAACTGTAGTCGGTAGTCCCCTAAGGGTAATCAAACCAGGGTGTTTATGTGCTCCTGTTTCCAGTGACTTATTAAGGGTTAAAGTAGAAGCTCTAATACCGAATATCTATAAACTACATTCTTTTTTTAGAATTATTATCTCAATACAAAAATACTGAAAGTTTACTTACTATAACTTCAATTAAAACTGTAAATATATAACACATTCAATCATTTTTCGCTGATATTAATCGAAATTTCACAAAATTGAAGTAAAAGCCGACAAATTTCATTTGAAACATCAATCGTTATTCGTCATGAATATTTCATCGAGATATTCCATACGTTAAGAGCCAAAGTTCCTTAAAGCTAAGAGTCGTTAATCATTAAAATATATGACGATTATCAACGATAAACTAAACTTGAAAAAAAAAATCGTGAAGAACGGTCTACATGCAACGCCCAGCATACCGAAAACAAAAGAATTTGCTCACAATAATAAAATCGGGAGCTCTACAATCTACAAACTTCTCAAATTATTCTTATCCACATTTGAAGAGGGTGTTTACGTGTTCGCAGAATATCTTATCGTCGAATCTCCCAGTTCATAGTATGGCTAAAATTGTTAGTGTAATGGGCATAGCTACAGTGGTCCTAAAGCCTAGATCAATATTCCGCACGCTTTAATGGCCAATATTCGCTTTATGGAGGATCCATATTCGCAAGTACGCATGCATATTATTCGTACAGCTTGTGAGACATCTAACAAAACGGTTACTGTGTTTATAGAACAACAAACCTAAGGGTATACAAAATCCTTATGGTACACATTTCTATACAAAGAGGAAGTTAATTTTCTTGCGCTCCTGACGACTAGTGAAAGTCAGCCTGTGCAAAACAAAAATCTCAGAATACTCCCAAAATATAAAAATTCAAATCTTTACACGCATACTTATTTCTATCAGCACTGAAACTCTAAAACATGATTCGAGAACATATGTTGAATGATTGAAAAAAGGACTACCGTTTGAAGCTACTCTTTCCTCGTCTATTGAAGTTAGTTCGTTGACATACATTGAGCTCAAAAATAGCTTCTTGAATTAGTAGTTTAACCAGTGGCATTTCCGAACAAGCCTTTGTATAAGGACTGATCGATTTAATCGCGACGTAGTTCTGCTTTTGTTTCGACGAGAAAGGCCCTTTCAACCTCGATTTTCAAACGCCATCAGCACCCATCGCACCCCCAAACCGTCCACCGGTGTCATCGACCATTTAATTCCAGATCCGTGTTCAATTACATGCCAGCAATATGGTACATGTAATACATGTCCAGTAATCACTTTTTCATTGGTTTATATTCGTTATAGATAATAATGATAAATAACATTCTGGTAACCTACACTCCTTTTTATCGTACCATGTTATTTAATCAAGCACAGAAAAAACAGAAGATAAACTTTGCATCGATTTCCGACGAAAAATTCTCTGCAACAAGAATTAACTTCACAGGATAAACTTTATACAAATATTGGTTAAACTTTCTTTTATTTTACCATGACAAACACATGCTTTATGAAAGACGCGAAGTTGGCTAAACAAAACTTTATAGCTCTAGAAAGTCTAGTGCAACAAATTTTATTCTTAGTTTTTTTCTGTGAGACTTATGTCTCATTTTTTCAAATCATAAACTTTTTTTGTTCTGAAAGCTGATTTAACTATATCATTCTAGAAAATAGAATAGAATTATAATATTTTTAATTGTCAGATTGATGAGTGCCCTTCTCCATTACAAGTTCTAAGCTCTATAGAATTAATGAATAATTCTCTTTGTTGCTTATAAAGAATAAATTTCTAAAATCAATTTTGAATCATTCTTGAATGCGTAAAATTTAAGTTCTCGAGTTTCTGTGCAAGGAATTAAGTAAATTGATTGGTGATATTCGATCTGCAGAAACACGTAGGCATATGACAAGGCCAGTGGGAAGAGGCATATCGCTGTAATTATCGTGGGATGTGTTGTATAGGGGCATCGCGTAGATCAAACGTTCGTGTATTGTGCTTGATAACAATGGCCAACATCGAACTCCCTCACACTTGACCTGCATCGCGGTCACCACAAATGATGTGCTAATGGTTTTCGACTCTGCGATCCTATCCTTGTTACAAACACTACTCCCATTTCAATTATACAACCAATCACCCTTCACAATTCGAGAAAAGCTCTTACACATCTTTTAAAATCCATCCTATAAAGTCCTTCAGCATTTATAGTCATGTATCTCGTGTTTTATGAATTTTAATAAGCTACTATTGATAGATATGAACTAGTGTTGATAGATTATTCTAGATCTGTAGCTGATATATGTTATTATAGATCGATCCAATCATGAGAACTCTTTTAATTGTGCCCATGTTTGACTTTGTCTAATATAGAAGAACAAACTATGCACATCAGCCAGAATTAACTCTCATTTTCAAAAATATGTGATTAACGAACAAAATTTTAGGATTATAAATTGTTTATATAAGGTCTCAGGATTGTAGTAAGAAACCCCTACATGAATTTGATGATTAGAACTGTTATTAAGGTAGTAGGGAGCCAAATATCCGATATCTGACAACTGGGAGCATACTGGAGCTAGTAGGAAGGCTACTATCAAGAATACCTTAAGTATTAGTGTTCAGCAGGATATAATTAATCTATTAAATCTAGAATTAATAACAATCGGTGTTTAAAAAAACCCGAAATTTTTCCCTCGACGCTTGTCACCTGAAAAATCGAATTTACTGGGAATTTTTGGGATTTCCGGAATTTTGCAGATATTCACTGGAAAAAAGTCTTGAAAAGAACAAATTGCCTCTATGTCAGGTAGGAGACGTCACACGTGGTCAACCACCTACGTGAATGCGACTGCTGGGTATAGATATCGGAGAGCCAATGTGCGAGGCCATGCATTCCATCACAGCATATGTATAGCCAATGATTAAATACCCTGCGTTTACTGCTCTAGAAAATAAGTCATGACATTTCTACATGTCTAATCAACAAAAGAAACAACATTTTTCGAAACTTATTTTGCTGTTTTAAAATTTATACTAGTCATAATAATAA
>NC_046665.1:68139005-68141532 GCF_010883055.1 Belonocnema kinseyi
ATAATATTATAATATTAATAATAACAATAAATAAAGTATGGTGATCTTAGTTGGGTAATTATGCTGATCTTGATTTTTAGTACCTTTCAAGTATGAGCTCTAAATATTTCAAACCAACAAAATAAAAATTAAACAACTAAAATGAGAAATGTAATTATGGAAGTTTAGTTATAAGAATTTAAATAGAAAATATCTTACAAAGGGCGTCCATAAACATTCACTATTTTCTGCTCAGAGCATCCAACGCAAACTATATATATAATTTTGATGCTTACAAACTCTATAAATACGACTTCAGTAACGAACTGTCAATTAAGGATCTCTAAAAGTCAGCATCAGTATACTATACAGAGAATTTTTGTCTCTCAAACGGTCTTTCAGTTTAACATCAATATTACTTAAAATTTTTTTTCATCTCGTTAAAAGGTGAATAAAGCTCGTCATTTTCAGTTAAATGATATAAGCCGTTACATTTCTGTTCACAGAAACCTAAAAATTTCGTTTTATTTTTCTAGGTTACACTCACTATGGGTATAGCAGATCCTCCACTAAAGCAGTCATCATGAAAGAACAATATATTCACTAAATAACAATTTAAACCTCTTTTCTCTTACTTTATAATTTAAATTATAATTACTTTCGAATAATCTCACGCTTTTAACTCAATGAAAAGCAAAAATAGGCGTTTCATTTTCTGAATCCGAGAAAAACACAGGGTAGAGAGACAACCGAGAATTGTGTTGAAGATAGGATGTTCACCGTAATTCGCTAGGTCGTAGAACCTGGCGGCTACTTGGACTAGCATGGAGGTTCCATACCATCTATACCAGAGAAATCGTAAGCTGCTTAAGGACTTAACAGACCCGATGGAAATTCTACACTCGCCTGCACAGTTCCGCTTTTCGCTTTCCGGTTTTCGCATTAGTGGCGAGTGCTTCGAAAAATTTGCCGGCAATAATACAGGTATTCTACGCGCAAAAATGGTCTTATTCTCTCTTCATCTAATTTGCCCCCAAAAAAATCCGCTTTATGCATGCAAATTTATATCCAGCATAAAGAGATAATGCATAAAGCAAAAGCTTATTCGGAAAAAGTATATTAATGATAGTTTCGAAAACATTTATTGCAACATTTCAAGCGCTTATAATAAAAAGGATAAATTCAGTGGGGCAAAAAATGAATAACGAAAGTGGAAATAAAAAGAGATTAATAAAAAAAGTAATATGAAAGTAGAGCAAATTTGAATGAAGAAAGAGTCCACGATTACAAAATGATAAGGAGTAAATGAGCCTTACAATTAGTCAGATTAGCATTGACTTCATGCACGAATCACAAAAGCCCTTTTGTCGGATTTCATGAGATGCAGCTTTTTGCTTTAAGACTCTGCGAATGCAAATCTCATTGAGAATTTTTTCATTAGTGAACACTATTTAATATAACTAAGGCAGGGGCCGCTGACAAAGAGATGAACTACAACAGAGACAAAAATAGCCAAACACAGAAGGAAAAATAATCTGAAAAGGTTAGGACTTTCCGAGAAAAAATAACGGCAAGTTTTAAACATATTAGGAATGGAATTATTCGATGACACGGATTGATCTGAAAATTTTGCATAATATTACGGAATTAATTACCAAATCTCGCATGGCTGGATAATGTCCCGTTCGCACGAGTTGTACATATTTGTCATTGGCCTTATTTCCGAGACTCGATTTGTACGGTTTACTTAGCAATTTGTAATTTGCGATTTATACAATCCAGACTACCGATCCTCGATGCTCCCCTTCCGTTTAGTTTTCAGTCCTTTCAACTCCATCAGACTATTTTTTCACCCTTGTTTTCTCCATTTCTCGTCGTCGAATATTCGCAATGATTTACGTCGATTTTCATCAGGAGAACATTATATCCTGTGATCGAACGACACGATTCATTTTTCATGAATCCGAGCTTGAAAGAAGAGATGGGAAATGAGATGTTTATAGTATTTACGTCATGTGCACTGCCGTAAAAGCAGATAGCGTTTTTAAAAAATACTTTCAAACATATTATCTAAATATCCATTAGGGAGGTGGAAAGCTCAGTTTAAAAAATATGTGAAAAACAACTACTTGTTGTTGACTTTTTTTTAAATCGCGTTTCAGTCTAATGATACATTTAATACATGTTGGTAGAAGTAATATTCTTGTTTAAAACATTTTGCTTTTGCTCAAACAATGTTTATTATGTAAATTAATTTTTTTCACGCAGGGATATGAAAATGTAGTATTTTCTGGTATTAATGACACACTTGATGAATGCTAACGGCAATAGTTATGGCACTGACTAGTATTATGAAATTTTCCTTAGTACTAAACGGTCAAGTATAGCGCTCGAAGTATTTCCGCATTTACAGAAAATTCCGTAACAGTAGACACTTTGTACGAGAGTAGTTCAATAAGTCCTTAGAATGAAGTATAAAAACAATTTTTTTTGGGTAAATTTTTTTTTATTTTTCAACATGATCTCCTTGGAGCTCTATACACTTGGT
>NC_046665.1:68141632-68143093 GCF_010883055.1 Belonocnema kinseyi
TACAGCACATAGAGTTGCAAATGGAAGAGACCCTCTTCTTAAAATGGTCAGGAATCACGAAGAAGTGGGCAAAGGAGCATTTCTGTACAAAGCAGCGGAGGATGCTGCTGAAACACTCGGACTTGACTTCAGTATTAGAGGTGAGCAAAATGCATCAAATCTTATCTATCTCAAGTACTCACTCCTGAAAGCCCGGATTAAGAAAGCACAAGAGAAAAACTTTCATGAACAGCTCCTCGATAAGAGGATGCACGGTATCTTCCACAGAAATGTGAAGGATCAGTCAATGTCTTGTGAGCTAACGTTTGCTTTCCTTAAATCGCCCGGATTGAAGTCTGGTACAGAGGATTTCATTTCTGCATGCCAAGACGGTGTAATTTCCACCTTAACATACCGTCGCCACATTTTGAGCCAAGACATTCCCGATGATAGCTGCAGGGCGTGCCATGCACACCCCGAGCATTTAGCTCACATACTATCTACTAGGCAGTCTGATAAGTACCTGAAAATTCTAAGAGATTCCATTAGTATTCACTAATGTGAACTATTTTCGTCGAGCTCCATCCTTTAAATGACGCCTGTCAAAACTTCAGCCATTTATGTTTACGCATTTACAAGTTACAGCACTGAGAAGCGACTAACCTCCGAGTTTTTTTTAATATGGAAAAATCTGAGTTTCGAGTTTTGATCAAACACTACTATCTTCGCAAGAAAACGATATCCGAGACCAAGGCCAAGTTTGATAAGTATTACCCGGACTCTGCACCGTCGATTGGAACGATTCATAAGTGGTTTGCCGAGTTTCGTTGTGGCCGTACGAGCACAGTTGATGCTGAACGATCTGGGCGCCCAAAAGAGGTCACTACACCAGAAAGTGTCGAAAAAATCCATGATATGATGTTGAATTATCCCAAAGTGAAATTGAGAGAGGTAGATAATGCTGTAGGCATATCATTGGAACGTGTCGGCAATATCGTGCATTCAGTTTTGGGCATGAAGATGCTCTGCGCGCGATGGGTGCCGCGTTTGCTCACAGTGGACCAAAAACGAATTCGTGTGACAACTTCCCAGCAGAATTTAGCATTATTTTCGCGTAAGCCAACCGAGTTTTTGCGCCGATTCATAACCATGGATGAAACCTAGATTCACTACTACACTCCTGAGTCAATGTAACAGGCAAAACAGTGGGTTCCACCGGGCCAAAGTGCTCCGAAGCGTCCAAAAACGCAACAATGGGTCGGAAAGATTATGGCCTCCGTATTTTGGGATGCACATGGCATAATATTCGTGAACTATCTTGAAAAAGGTAAAACTATAACCGGAGGACACTATTCATCATTATTGGACCGATCGAAAATCGAAATCGCCGAAAAACGACCGCATTTGAAGAAGAAAAAACCACTTTATCATCACGACAATGAGCCTGTTCATTCATGCTTAGTTGCACAAGCAAAATTGCAT
>NC_046665.1:68143193-68144432 GCF_010883055.1 Belonocnema kinseyi
GGAAAAGGGCGACATGATGAGGTAGGTGGTGCGGATAAACATTGTGCTTTACTGCATAATTCGCCTCGGCGGCTGCGCCCAACGTGCTGTGTAATTGATAATAGGGTGGTCCATATCTATACCGGATTAAATTTTATTTTGTATTTTGGTGGATGATCCCCCCTCCCCCTTCATCGCAATATTTGTGATTTCCGTACGAAAAATTTCCTCCAAGTTTAAGGAAATCAATTAATATGTAACCGTACCTTCGGGCGTTTAAAACTAGCATTGACTTAGTCAAAATTAGTTTCAAACGAAAATAATTTCCCATTGATATACATAAAAGTTTGGTTGAATGAATCAGTTTTTGTTTGATTCAACAAAATGTTAATTCATTCCAACCAAATTTTTCCATTAATCAACCAATACTATCTACCAAAACATTCGATAAAAAAAAATTCGATTAGGTCAACCAAATATTTTGTTGTTCATATACTAAGCATATTTTTTGGCTTAGCAAACAAATGTTTTCAATTCAAGCAAATGGTTTTCTGAGTGTGGGGTTTTGAATGAGTAAGGTCAGTTTAAAAAAATGGAAATACCAAAGTTTTGTAAAACTATTTGTAACTTGAGTTTCACTTATATCTTAAGAAATGCTCAAAGAATAATATCCAGTCAAAAAGTTTTAATTTTGTCTCCGAGGTTCTTGGCATTTCGCCCGAAAATGTCCGAAAAATTGCAAAACATTTTATGTAAAGTTCATGTCAACCCGTGTAAAAATGCTTCGAATTGAGTTCGACTTTAATTGCCCCCAATCAAGACAGGCTGAAGTCAAAAAGTTCGGCTTGAGCATGTCTCAGTTTTGAGACAGAGCCAGACATGAATGTATGTCTTGGGGACAAGTTTCTATGTGTTGAAGACTTAAGTTTATCCCTTCAGTCGATTTTGATGACTCCAAGAAGAGCGGTTTATAACTTTGAGTGTATACCTGACCAAGAAGAAGGGTCACTCTGACTGTAATAAAAGCTAATATTTGTTAGTGATTAAACAATCTTATATAGGGTGATCTTTTTAACTTGAAGTTTTCAAATATCTCGAAAAATAGACACTCTATGAAAAAATGTCATAAATCAAAAGTTTCAACATAAAAAATCACCCTATATATAATTAAAAATTTGTCATAAGGACAACCGCAGGATTTCGCCGGGAGCGAGTGCTAATCTGAAAAATTGCACCCGCTTCCAGCGAAATCGCGGTAAA
>NC_046665.1:68144532-68150958 GCF_010883055.1 Belonocnema kinseyi
CGACCAGTCCGAATGCATGTGATAGATACACAAGTAGAGTTCTACATTTGTGTTCCTGTATCAATGCACCAATGTAGCACGTATTATTGTATGCATGTGTCTATGAATATTGAACATATGTAATCTATGCATGTGCAGGTATATTTAACGAGCATTTATGCTATATATTAGTATGCTTTACAAAACACCTGCACATGTAAACCAGAGCGAACCCACCTCGGCAGAATATGCATGCTGGGATCTACCTCTATCCTTCATGAATGTGCCACACACACTCTTCCAGATACGCTATACACCCCTATATCGCGGCAAACCTCGAAATTAACGGGCAATGAGCGTAATTATTTCAATGGTCGCGGTGGCTGGCTCGACTAGCTGGACGACCTACATTTCAATAACTCGACAAAAGTACCCCTAATATTGTTAGATTAACATTAACTCGCATTGCGCGCAATACCGCGCCAAATTCAGACGACGAAACCACCAGGCTGGAAGGATCCGGTTAATCAAATATACAAGAGCAAATTTACAAGAATTAGTTCGAATTACAAGAAAGGAGAAACGGAATATTATTTTCGAAATGCGTTTGTACATCCACAGGGCTTGGATAGGCTATAAGGCATTATAAAGCATTACTTTTTTTAAGATAATAAAAAATAGCAGTGTCAGACACTCAATGACTGAACTAATAACTTTATTTGTTTAGAAATATATATTGCATAATTCTGATTGATTTTCAAATCGTTTTCGCAAAATCAAATTAAAGTCCGTGTGGAAAAATGTTCTAGCGCTGGCCTGGCCCAGGCTAGACCGTCAGGTTTCCAGACCTGGGCTGACTAGATAGTCTGACCTTGGCCTGGCCAAAAGTGTAACGTTTTTTCTGGCTAGTCCCAGGCCAGACCGTCTGGTCAGCCGCTAGTTATGAACTGGTCTGCCGCGAGTTATTGGCTCGTCAGCCACTAGTGAATGGCTGACCGATTAATGTTTTATCGTTGAGAATCATATAGTCCATGTTTACAGGATACGCTTTGAGGACACGCTCAAAAAGAAAAACAGAATTTCCTAGGAAAATATATAAAATGCATGTTTGATATAATCAGTAAAAATTCAAATTTTGCGTCAAAAGTATACTGCAATCAATAAAATCAATACATTAAATTATCGGTTCCAATACTTATTCTTTTTTAATACATAAAAAGTAGCTTCATACCTACTATTTATTTAATAACTTAATAAAGATTTGGTACATTTCATGCCTTCGCTTTTGCAGCTAACTTTTGGCTGAATTAATATATTATTATGAAGAAAAGAAAAAATTTCGACAGTTTATGACACTTGATCGACAAAAACTAGCACTGTTTCCGAGAGGTCGGAGCCAAACACTGTCAGAATACTTCAAGTTATGACGTCAACTGGCAAGATATCTGCACGCTGCGGGCCAAGCAATGAATTACAATTACTTAGGAAAACTTGATTGTGTTTTCATAGATTCAATTTCTTATTTTCCATTATTTTAGACACCCTGTAATTTTTCAAAATACAGCCAAAAGAAACTTGGTGATGGAACTTAAGATTTTTTTTCTTGGCTCGCTGATCAGCGCCAGATTTGGGCCAGTCCAGACTGTCAAGGTGATAGAAAAGAAGGCTTCTTTTTATACTTTGAATTTCTAATTTTCCATTATTTTAGACACCCTGTAATATTTTTGAAATATGTCAAAAGAAATTTGCTGATGGAAATTATGATTTTTGTCCTTCTTGGCTAGCTGACCAGTGCCAAACCTGGGCCAGAACAATCCTTCCAGACTAGACGGTCTAGATAAAGTCAAACATGAGCCAGACTGGCGTCAGACCTGAGCCAGATCAGTTCTTCCAGCATAGACAGTCTAGATAAACCCAGACTTGGGCCATACCTGTAAACAGACTGCCCGGACATTTTTCCACACGGGAGTTTAAAGTCAAAATAATTTGTCAAAAATAATCATTCAGCTTGAACATTTATGAATCTGGGTTTTAAATAAGTTTTCTAAACTGAATTATTTTTAAACGAGATAAGTTTATGATTAAAAATAATTTTTAACTTCTGGAAATTTCATTTTGAACAATTTGAACGTAAAATTACTTTACAATTAGGGCTTGCAATTTGAAACTGTACAATTTGCTTATAAAATTATTCATTTGTTATTAATTGAGAGTTCACAGTGCAAAATGCTCTTGCAACAGGGGAAACTGGGTGATTTTTTACGAAATTAGAGGAATAAATACCTTCGAATAAAATAAATGCAGATAAAATATTGCATTGCATATTAAACGCTCTAAACTACAAAATTACAGAGTAAATTGTTTAAAAATCAATTTATTTTTAAACCAAAAGATTAATTTTGAATCAAATTTTTGACTTTGAAAAAAATTCAATTAAACAGTTGCATTTCCATCCAAATATTTAAGAACTTTCAAGTACAAGATAAAAATTTGTAAAAGAGTAATTGAAGTTTTAAGCAAATAATTTAATTTCAACCTACTAAGATGAACTTTCATCCAAATTTTCAACTTTCAACTGTTAACCAAATGGCTTGCATTTTTTGAAGATTAAAACTTTAAATACGAATTAACGAAATTAGGAATTGTTGAATCTTACAAGCTTAAATGACCCGATCTCTGTATTTACCCTCGTATAGTATACCTCATTTTTACGCTATATTTCCTACTATGTTAAACGATTATTTTTTAAACATTATTTTGACTTAAGATAAATCTAAAAAGAGAATACATCATTAGAGAGTATGTTTTTTAAACAGTATCTGATCAAAATAGAAGCTTCTAAAATCTCTTCAATCGTACCCGTGTGGAAAAATGCCCGGGCAGTCTGGTTACAGGTCTGCCCCAGGTCTGAATTTATCTAGACTGTCTGGTCTGGAAGAACTTATCTGGCCCAGGTTTAACACTAGTCAGCTAGCCAAGAACGAAAAAAATCACAAGTTTCATCAGCAAATTTTTTTAACAACGTGACTTTCTTTCTTATCATCTTGACAGTCTGGTCTGGTCCAGACCTGGTGCCTAATCACTGAGCCAAAAAAAATCTAAGCTCGATACAGTACATTTTTTCTTACATTTCAAAAAGTTACAGAGCCTATAATTAAATTTTTTGAACTAAAAAAGTTTATAGTGAAATTTTGTATCCAAGTGATTAAAACAATCAAGTTTTCCCAAGTAATCGTAACTTATGGCTTAGCCCTCGGAGCGGCATGCAGACATCTTGCCAGTTGTCACAACTTTAAGTATTCTGACAGTGCTTGGCTCTGAACTCTCGGAAACAGTGCGAGTTTTTGTCGATCTAGTGTCACAAACTGCCAAAAATTTTTATTATTTTCCTGATAATAAATTAATCCAGCCAAAGTTAGCTGTAAAGCGAAGGTACAAAATGTACTAAATATTTATTAAGTTATTAAATAAATAGTAAGTACAAACCTACTTTTTATCTATCATGAAAGAATAACTATTAGAAACAATAATTTAATTTATTGATTTTATTGATGGCAGTATAGTTTTCACGCAAAATTTGAATTTTTACTGATTCTATCAAACATTTATATTATATATTTTTCTAGGAAATCATGTTTTGCTTTTTGAGTGTATCGTCAAAGCGGATCCTCTAAACATTGACGATATGATTCTCAACGATAAAACATTAATCGATTAGCCATTACCTAGTGGCTGACGAGTCAATAACTCGCGGCTAACCAGTCCATATCTAGGGGCTAACCAGCCCCTGTCGAGCGGCTGACCAGACGGGCTGGTCTGGTGCTAACCAGAAAAAAGTTACACTTTTGGCCAGGCCCAGGCCAGACCATCTGGTCAGCGCCAGGGCTGCTAATCTGGCGATCTGGTCGGGGGCAGGCCAGCGCCAGAACATTTTTCCACGCGGGTAAACGGAAACCTGTATTGCAAACTTTTATGGCATGATAAAGGTAACAACAATTTTTGAAGGCGAATGTTTTATTGTAATTGTTTTAAGAAACCTAAAAATACACTCAATGCAAAAATATCCTGAAATTTGTAATTTAAGGGATGACAAACTGCACCTGATATTATTTCCGTGCATTTGGTTGCACAAATATCAAGGAAATAGTTTTTCTAGGGTATTAAATAAATTTCATATAAAGTACTCCAAATGACACAATTGTAATCAAAATTATTTTTTTCACTTGAAAAATCTTTGAATTTTGGCTATTGTTTTTTTTTAAGTTTCGTTTCTTCAATCAAGGATAGACAAATTTTTTAGTTGTTCAAGAATTGTAATGTAAATTTGGAAAATTCTTTCGAAAGATTTTGAAGTGAGCCCAGAAAAACTTAAGGACGTTCAGTATTTCAGAGTTATCATTAATAATAAAGAAAATCCCAATAAGAAAATTTATGAATCGAATGAACAGAAATTACAATGTTTTTGATACCAGCCTTTTTATCTTAAAAAAATGTATCATGGTTTTAAGATTGCTTTTGTACATTTTGAAAATTTTTTAACAAACTTTATCTGCCGTCAGTTATTTGAAATAATTTTATTTTATATACAATTTTAATTTTAACTTGACGTATAATGCAGTATTGTTATATGGATCGCCTTTTACATTTTTAAGAGATAAATTTATTTTATTAGTGTCAACCACTTAAAAGAAAATTGAAACATTAATAAATCTTCAGAATAATCATATTACAATGAAATTCCCTTATAATATTATCCTAAATTATTATGATATTTCCCGATACACACATCATATTTTCTTATTAAAAGTATACTAGAACTTCATTACTTTTCTGATTTCCTATTTCTCCCGAATCGATACTCGCAGCAGAGAGCTGGAAATTGCAACAAGTCAAAAAAGAATCTTGTCAACGACGAGTACACTCGCTACACGGTTTTCATATACGCTCTCATCGAATAGCTCTCGACATTCTCAATCAGCGATACATGGTATTAAAAAGAAAAAAAGAAAAATGCATGGTAGTACGCGATGTCGCTTTATATCAAATCCATTCACCTTTTCACGTCATTGAGTGAATTTCAATACATCACAAAATCATTAATCCATTTGTATCCTATATAGCAAAAGTAAACATTTTTTCTCGTTGTGTAGGGATTTGAGTCAATACAAATTTTCACTGAAACACTGAAAGTTTCATGAAACAACAAAACGTTCGAAAGTTTCACAATATACTAAATTCGCTTTGAAACGCTTAAAATTCCTCAAATTTAAAGTAAAAATATTAAATTTTTTAACAAAATAGATGCATTTATAACTATATGTTGAATTTTCAACCCAAAGGATCGAGTTTCAAGCAAGAAGTTAAATGTTTAATAAAACAGTTACAATTTCAACCCAAGTGGTGAATTTTCAATAAAATTCTGAATGTTTGACCAGAATAAAATAATTTTCAACGAACTTGAAAAGCTGAAAATCCACCTTTTTGGTTAAAAATACACATATTTGTTTACAACTTAACTATTTTGCAGAAAATTCATCATTTTTTGGTTTAAAATTATGATGACCATTTGATTGCAAATTCAACTATTCGCTTGAAAATTCTAATATTTGTTTAAAAATACAATGTATTTCGACCTAAAGTCTTAAGCGTTTCATAATAACTCTTGCTTGTCACCATGGGATGGACGCCACCCCAAGATTTTTTACTTCTTAATTTTATGTATCCAAACATTTCAAATTTAACAGTTTTGTTAGTAGATTTAAAATTAATATTTGTCTAAATAATCTATATGATCCTTTAAAGTAAGCCTTAAATAAGTTCTGAAAAAATTTGCAAGTAAAAATATTAAATAGTTTATTTTTTATAACGATTATTGTTGCCGGGGCGGCGACCATTCCAGTCTGGCAAGAACTAAGAATTAAGAGAATTTTTGACTATGAAATCTGTTCCAATATTATTTTTGTATCTATTGTGTAATATTTTAAGTTTATTAAATGAAATCAAAGACAAAATGCTGACTTCAATGGGATGGGGGTTGGTATTTATGACGAAACGTCGGAGAAGGATTGAAGTTTTTTATGTGAGATGTCACAAAGAAGTGGAGGGTTGGAAACAGTTGTTAATATAGCGTAATGAGTTTTTGAACGACCTTTATTAATGATAATAATGCTTCCTCAGAGAGGGCGGTTTGTTTTAACTTAAATTTTCAAATACAATTTTGTGTGTAACTTTTTTGAGTTTCAAGATACATCAATACGGTATCTGGGCGCTTCTCGCGAAAGTGTCCCTCGCCGGATTGACTTTTACAACAACAAAATTTTCTCGGCTCCTTCAACTTTTTCCTGTCGTAATACAGTCTGTCAAGTTAAAGCGTGGGTGGCTTTACTCGCAGTCGGTAAGGTGTATCGACATGATTTTGGTGTCAAAATATTAAGAAGAGCTCCCTCT
>NC_046665.1:68151058-68160713 GCF_010883055.1 Belonocnema kinseyi
TGAAAGAGGGAGCTCTTCTCAATATTTTGACACCAAAATCATGTCGATACACCTTACCGACTGCGAGTAAAGCCACCCACGCTTTAACTTGACAGACTGTATGTTCTCCAGATATCCAAAAACAATATCCTTAGTTGAGCAAAATGCAGGGTGTAAAGCGGCCATTTTATAACACAGATAAGGACATAAAAGACTTTGGAGACTACTTGCTTCGGAGGCCACAACGTAGCATAGCTACGATATCAAACAAAGGAGTATCATTTACTTAGATATGCCCCGAAGGTTAAAAAATCAGGGCGAAGACAATCGAAAAAGGCTTTGGAAATTGCGCATTGTGAGCCATATACTTAAATATAAAAATTAAAACTGGTCGAAAATATTTTTATCATCTTGGGGACGCTTTTCTACATCAGAATTCACAGGTGCAACAATCAGAAGTAAAAACCGACACGTTAGGCTGATTTAAAATGAACGAAAATGACGAGGACGAGCGGCGGTCCACTTTCATGAGAATCGCCCATCTAGTCTCTTTGTTCGCATCTTCGAGACGCATCCATTGACCTATTTTTGAACCGTTTATGACCTACCAGTACCAATTCTGTTGAGTATTCTGTTTAAATGAGAAAAACTTAGTGTATATTACGAATACTAGAGTTAAATTTTTCTAGTTATTTTCCATTTCGTCAGAAATGACATTCAGTATTTTCTTTTATTTGAAGAATTAACTAGATCGATAGATTTTTTTATTGCTATTTTCACATAAAGACCCTCATAGTGAAGGACGCGCCAAACTTCCCCCACTCCGACCCATTCACCATGACAGTTGGCACGGAAGTACGTAATATCCGGCGCGCACCGTTCAAACGACATGAAATAGCAAGCGGCATGCGCGGGCCACTGAGCTCGTTGGGATCGTGTATACTCAAAACGTGGATATCTGCTCTACTATTTTCGCACTGTAGAGCGGAAGTGCCAACTGCTTATTGGTAGCCAATCGGTAATGAGCAGCCACGGTGGCGCGTCCTTCACTATGAGGGTCCTTATTTTTACAGATTGTGGAATGACATCTACACTGATTGATAGTAACTAGCTCGAATGATAATACAGATTCTTTTAAATTACTCTATCATCAACATAACACCTGGCTTGAGAAAGCGTGTATTTGTAAGAAAGATTCTTCTTTTGATCTCTCTAATAGCTTAATGGGAAAAAACCCGAACGTTAATCGGAAGTTTTGTGGTTTAATTCCCAGTAGAGCGAAAGTGAGATCTTTTTTCAGGCAAATTAAATTAAAAAATATTTTTTATATTTATTTTCCATCTGTTCAGAAATGACGTTAAGTATCTTCTGTTATTTAAAGAGTTAACTTCATCGATATTTCTGATTTCTATTTTCTCAGAGTGTTGAATGATATCTGCACTGATCGATAGTAACAAGTTCTGATGATAATACAGATTCCTTTAGAATACTACATTACTGTATATCTCACAAATATCGTTTTAAAATTTCGTAACAAAATAAATCCCTTTCTTTTAAGAGGATTTTTGTTTAATTTGGGACATAAGAGTCATTTCATGCAATTTTTCGCGCCTTAAAGACGCGTGGATTAAATTATTGACGAACTTTCGATGACCATTCTTGATCAATCAATAGCGACTTCTAGAAAGTTTTAAAAGAAGGTTGCATTGTTTATATGAATATATTTTTTTAATTAAGAATATAACACTACCGTGAGTTGAAGGGTTATTCATGGGAGCAGAACACATCGAATGACACGTTGATGGGTTCTCTTATTTTTGGAAAATCAGATTTTTATTAAGACAGAAACATAAGCTTAAAAAATATTGAAAGTATTCATTTTTTTGCTTTTCCTAGAGAAAAACCTCCCTCTATGAGAAAGTAAATTTATTCGAAGTACTATGGATGCATAGTACTTCGCAACGGTATCGACAATGATATCATAATAATATTACTATATATTAATAAAGAATGAAATGTTTAAATCTGATACTTGATAGAAATTTTTTAATATTCAAATATTTCATGAAGGTAATTATGCAAGTGTCCTGCTGGCACATAAAACTTGCAACTGTATATACGTTGAACGTTCGTGCAGATATGCACATTGCACTCTCGACGCACATCCAAGGTCATGGGAGATGCGGTAAAATTAATAGGCGAATGCCACAAAGATGGCAGCTCAAACTTTTTTCATAATAACGAAAGTTTTGAGCATGGAGCGTTACAAGAGCGACTTTTGCATCATGGAAGGTTGGGCGTCATTTTAATCACGATGTTTTCAGCCCTACTTTATACACGGATACAAGTAATTCTAATTTTTTTTTAACATAACAATAATATATCAATTGTATCTGGAACCGAGAGACATTTATTACGTAAAAATAATAAATTCGCATCACGGTAAATCTAAAAAATATTTTCAGTAGGCTGCGTCCAGTCGTCCCGAAAGATCGGCGAAACTGAAAAAGGGGATGCACCAGTCGCACAGTGGGACAAAAAAAGTTTTGCTGGACAAATTAGTCTAAAGCGTACAATTTTGATCCGATTTAAGTTTTAACAACATTTAGGTCAACTTAATTTCAAAGAGATTTCTGAGACTCTATATTTGTATTTTTCTAGGAATATTTTATTTAATAACAAAATTTACAACAACAAAAAATTCTTATTTTGAACAATCTCATCATTTTTTGCAACCACTTATATTTTTCTAGAACCTTATGATATCAGTAAAGAAACACCTTAAAGATAATATCTAAAACAATCTAAAGTAATTATCAATATCATAAACAAATTTAATAAGCATCTACGTAGCTTAGCCTCTTAATGTTCTAAAGACATCCTTCTGTCAACAAAAACTTATAAAACATGTATTTGTATTCGCGGTTAATTCTCGCGCTTTCCGGTTTTATTTTAAGTACCGTCCATCAGTTTTCATCTTCCACTTTGAATTTTTAATATACGATTCGGAATCATACACTGTCCTTTGGAAGTCACAACCTTCTTCCAGCGATCCTCACACTTTCGGTAGCACTCCTTAAGTGCATGTGACACAGCTGAATACCTATATTACCGACCCCACTTTATCAGTTCACTAAATGTTTTTTTGAACCTAAGAACTTTTTTTGTAAATAAAATATCGAGCTGAAACTTTGGAAAATGTATTAGAGTACAATAAAGTACGTTTAGGTACTGCATTTTGGTAGGAACTTCACTGAAAATTATTTCATCCTTTTTCTGAACCTCGATATTTTTTGAACGTTCGAACTCTTTTTATACATAAAATATCGGTCTCAAACTTTGAAAAATGCAAGAGCCGAAAGAAAAATAGGTTTAAGTACAAAGCTTAATAATAAAAGATGTAAAAAAAATTTCAACTATCAATTCCATCGGCATCAGCCGGTAACGTTGTACACGAAAATACGAACCCTCCAGAGCCTCGGCTAGTGGCCGCAGAGAGGGGTTCGTTTTTGACGTTAAAGGTTAATTTTTTACTGTAAATGTTGGAGCCCAAAAATGTAAGTGGGTGTTTCCTGGGAGCCCAAAAAGCCCAAAACTTTCCCGAGATTAAATTACTGAAAATTTTCGATATTTTTAAGAGGTTGATTTTGGAAGTTAAGGGTTAGTCTGAGGATTTTTTTGGCGGATTTCAAGAGCCCGAAAAAAGCCAAAAATTGTGGTGTAATTGAATTTTTATTATTTAGTGATTTTAAGAAGTGGAGTTTTAATTGATGAAAGGTGAGACTAGGTTCCTATGAAATAAGAGAGTTTCATAGCTGACATATAATATTACTGTGGAGATAGATTCATTAACTAGATGATGTGAAAGTTGTTTTGGGTATTCATTTTTTGTTTCAGTTTGTTTTAGCGCTTTTAGCTGTTGGAGGGTGAGACTTGGTTCGTTAAATGTGAGGGGGTGGTTTTTAAATGTTGTTTAATTTCACCTTGGAGATGAGGATATGAACAACTTTTTTGGGAAAGTGTTTGTTTTACTTATTCGTAAGTGTTTTGAATTTTCGCTAAGCCCAAAAAAGCCCAAAATTCTGGCGCTGTTGTTTTCTTCCATTTTTCAAATTTTCTGTACTGGAGGTGCTAGCGGTCAGCATCTCCACCTAAAAGTGCAGTTTCTTGAGAAAAATAAGAGAGCCCAAAAATCGTCATTGGTGCCTAAGAACAGCCCAAAAAAAGCCCAAAATTCTGATATGCTTACATTTATTAAAGGGCTTATTTAATTTCAAGGGTAGTTTTCAAAAGAAAGGGGTTGTTTTTTTAAATTTAATTTTTGCATTTTTGAAGAGCCCAAAAAAGCCCAAAATTCTGGCGCTGTTGTTTTCTTTAATTTTCCAAATTTTCTGTACTGGAGGTGCTAGCGGTCAGCACTTCCACCTAAAACTCCGGTTTTTCGAGAAAAATAAAAGAGCCAAAAATCGTCATTGGTGCCTCAGAAGAGCCTAAAATTCTGATATACTTACAATAAGTTTATGGGCTTATTTAATTTTAACGGTAGTTTTTAGAAGAAGGGGCTTGTCTTTTTTTAATTTAATTTATGCAATTTTGAAGAGCCAAAAAAGCCCAAAATTCTGGCGCTGTTGTTTTCTTCAATTTTTCAAATTTTCTGCACTGGAGGAGCTAGCGGTCAGCACCTCCACCTAAAAGTCCGGTTTTTTGAGAAAAACAAAAGAGCCCCCAAAATCGTTATTGGTGCCCAAGAAGACCACAAAAAAGCCCAAAATTATGACATGCTTACATTCAGTTTAGGGGCTTATTTAATTTTAAGGGTAGTTTTCAGAAGAAAGGGGTTGATCTTTCAAATTTAATTGTTGCATTTTCGAAGAACTCAAAAAAGCCCAAAATTCTAGCGCTGCTGATTTTATCAATTTTTCAATTTTTCTGTACTGGAGGTGCTAGCGGTAAGCATTCGGTCATCCTGGAATGCAACGCGTACGTGGGTAGCCGTTTAGGGAACTGCATACACTAGTCAATTAAAGATTCGCAAGTCGGTGTCACTTAGTGGCGGCCATCACAGACGCCCCCGTCTCGATCTAAATGGTAAATACAAATTTTTGACAATAGCACAACTATAAGTACAAAGTTAGAGCACAAGGAGGGATTTATAAACTACAGTCTGCAATAAAAATCAAATACGTGAAAGCCTAAATTATTTGCGGAAACGACCCAAATGTTGACATAAGTTTACTAAAAATAAACTTATATTTTAAATTTAAGGAATGCCAACAAACTTTAGTTTCTAATGTGTCATTACAAAATTTCTGGATGCTTTTACGGGATTAGAAACGTGTTTTGAAACAACAGCAGTATTTTTTACACGAAAGCTGTTTTATCTCTCCTACATCAGCGAAAGAGAAATAGATTCATAAAAGTTGGATATAAAAGCATCTGAAGGCGATGACAGTTGTTGAGTCACAAAAGAAGACGCAGTCACGACCGCTTCCTTTTTATTAACACTTTCCGCGCGACAATGCTGACGTTATTCTTCGACGCGTAATTAAAGTAATGACAGAAACGCGATGATCAATTTCACCATCGGTTAATAAAGAAAACTACAAGAAAAACTACCTCTACTGAAACCGACTTTCTTACGCTTGTGATAAAAAGAGATTAATAGTCTTCTTTAGAGGGTGAGGGTCAGAAGTGTAAAACACTGATTTTAACGACTCGGAGGGTGTAACCCTGAAATGAGAAGAGGACTAACTACTAGCTAGGGAAAATCAAAACCAGATATTATGATATACAGCCAAGACGAGAATAATCTAGATTGCTAATTTTAGACAAAAATTAATAAGGAAGAATATGAAAAAGAAAAAATCTGCCCGCTACGCGCGCGGCTCGCAAGTTTGGGCGCGCCCATGGCGCGCAACTGTTGTTTCTCGCGCTTCGCGCTCGATTGTACATTTATCTCGCGCTTCGCGCTCGATTATGTATTTACCTGACGCTACGCGGTCGGTCTTTATATTTTCGCACATTCTTGCGCAAACGTTTTAAAATTAAAACTGAAAACATCCACCACTGTAATTTTGTGATTGTGAATTCTCTTTCATTACAAAATCTTAGCTCGAGAGTTTGAGCGCACCTACGGCACGCGACTGAGATCAATCGCACTCCGCGCTTAGTCTTTGCATTTCTTCCGCATTCGGGCACAGACATTTTAAAATCAAAAGTGAACGGACCAACAACTGTAATTTTGTGATTTTGAACTCTCTTTTGTTAAAGCTCTTTTGGCTTTAACGAACACATTCTCATCACATATCTCGTGCTTCGCACTCGATTTTGTCCAACCTGTCAACTTTTGTACATCATACACAACACTTTTATATCAATTATAATACATTTTTTATGTAACACTGCCAGGGATTACTTATTAAAAAATTGCAAAATAAAACGCAAATTGTATTTATCATGATTATTTTTATATTTGTTTCTTATTTTGCAATTCATAATATGCATACAAATTGAATCATACTAATTCTTTTTTCCTTGTTTTTATAATTTTTTATTTTTAATGTTGTTTTTTACTATTCAATAAAAACTGCTGCGTATCTTCATAGGGTCTAATACAGGAACCTATATAGGGTCCTATATAGGAGCCTATGCCCTCCTTCGTCTTTTCTGTGCTTTATACAAAAAGTTAATTTTTTAATTTTTAATCTTATGTTTTACGATTAAAAGAAAATCTACTCGTCCTATCGAAAAATAATTGATAATAAATTTATAGATCTTTTCAGGCGAACAACTTTTGTCTGGCAATTTAAATTCATACTTTGTGTCATTTTTTCAAACAATTTTAATATTTTTATTTAGAATGTTATTTTTTACAATTAAAGTAAAAACTAACTGTCCTATCAAAAATTATAGCTCTTTTTTGGATAATCAAGTTTTCTCTCATTTTTTCTCGTAGCTTATATCAAAAAGTGATTCATTCTTAATTTGTAGTTCTTTCCAGGGCGCGCAATTTTAGCTTTCTCATTATTTCGTATCTTGCATAGTTTGACCAAAAAATGGAATTTTTTTATTTTTCATCATAGTTTCATAGTTTTAAGACATCGGATTTTGAAAGATTGGAAGGATTTAATCTTTGAATCTAAAAGTTTGTATTTTTATTTTGCATGTTATTTAGATTTTAAAACATGATCTTGAAACGGTTTTCACATTATCAATTATCAAAAAAAAAACTTTCCAATTAAGAAGTTTGAATAATTTCAAGCAAGACAGTTATTGTTTTGAATATTGAAATATTTTCAGAATACTATGTTTTATACGATTCCCGTTTGGATTCAAATTTTGTTTAAAATATAAAACTTTGGAACGGATAAAATTGCAATTTTTCAAGTTTCTTAAAACATATAACTAGTACAATTATTCATGTTTCGAAACCTATAGTAGTTCGAGAGTTAAATCAGTTTAACAGAAAATAGAATATACTCTATCCAGTAGTAAGCAAGTTTGAATAAGTGAACATTATCTGAACTTCAAAATTGAACCTTAAATTCAGACAAATTTGAGGTAAAATCATATATATTTAACTGAATTTTGATGCCAGGGATTCTAACAATTTTAAGTATTCTTTTTCACTGCCGACTATTTATGACAAAATTTCTGTACAAATAGCCCCTTTCCAAGTCTCACTTCTCTCACCGAAAAAATCAGCTATTTGTACCGAAATTTCGCTGAAATTTACCGCGACCAAATTTTTATTCAATTTGCTAGTAAAAGGATTGTTTTATAAAACATCGAACTCATTCATTTTATTCCAGTTCTGAAACGCACCGTAGGTCGAGAGTGAAATTAATTAAACTGCATTGGAATTCCAAGGTTTGTAACAAGTACATGTATTATTCCTTTAATAAATAAAAATAAAAAAGAATAAACAAAAATGACTTTTTTTTAAGGAATTCGACTCTAAATTATATGTAACTTGAAATTATTAAAATTTAAATTCTTTAAATTTCAACTTATTGTTTGACGTTTAAAAATAGAATTATCCCCTTTCTTTAAGCATCATTTAGCATCATGTAATTAAAATTTGTTGAACTCATTTTTTTAAAATAATTTTATTTTACTTGGTTCACATTTTTCTATAAAGATTTGAAATATGGTGTGCCAGTGAGAACATAAAAACAACAAACAACCGAATTTAAATTTTTGTTGTGAAACATTTTTTAAATTAAAAGGTCAAACTTCGGCTACTGTGACTACGTTTCGATTCGAAATTGGTTTTTTATTATCCTAGTATTAATATACGTAGGTTCAAAACTTTTGCTTCAATTTTGACACACATACCTATTCAATCTATTTGAAGGTTTGCGTACATATGTCTTTCTCATAATGATAATACCGAATTGAATCAAATATGAGTCACCCCCGCCCCCTCTCATGGAATTCCACCACTTTGCAATTAATTCAAATTCAGGAATTTTTGTTTTATTTTATTTTATACCTTTTAGTAAATTTCTTTGATAAAATTTCATTATTTTAAAAAGCATTATTTATCAGATGCGCTGTGCACATGGCTGAAAATAAGTGAATATAGAATAAGTTTGAAAAAATTAATGTGACTACAAATAAAAGCCATGGGGCAAAAATATTAAAATGTCTTTCTGATATTTGAATTAAATGTTCTTTATTTACACTGAATTTTTTTCTTTCTAATCAAATCATTATTATCATATTATTATAGCAGAGGGGGTTATTTCATTTCTTTCTAATAAATAATTCTTAATTAAAATAAAGAAATAATTTGATATTCGCATATTTTCAACCACGTGCACACAACGCCTCTGATCAACAAAAATGGTCACAAAAGTGCAACCTGAACAGACCATAATTAATGGATTTATCTGGCGGATTCCATAGAATCGATTTTTGCTGCAAATGTATTTCGATATGATATCCCAGGCGATAACAATCGCGACGAAAGCAACTCGGCAGAGCGAAACTTGCTACCCTGACTATATATTTGCAATTAAATGTCATTTGCAATGGCAGGCGGATGCGGGTGGCGGTAGGAGGTTGCAGAGGGGTCGAAAAAGAGAAAGACTGGGAAGGGGCATTAAATTGCAAAATAGTTTCGCATTAAATAACGAGCGGAAAAGTTTACCCTCCAGAAGTCCGCGGCACTCATTGCTGTCGGGAGAAGTCATCGTTATCCAGGTTATTTGCTGTCCAGATGCAGATACTAATCAAATATACATTATACCCATAATCTTTATTGCGAGACAAAAAGAAATCGCGATACGATACTATAAAGATTTAAATGTAAATAAAGTGAAAAGGGTGAAATTAAAAAAAGCTCTAAAAATATCGCTGACTGAATGTAGGATGGCAGCTTAATCTTCAAAAGAAAATTCCAGGCTGTCTTACAGTTTTTCCGCTCATAAATTAGATTTTCCCGGTTGACTTTCAAGAATTTATAACATAAATAATTCAAAACTAATTTCTTTATTATGTAATTTTTTTTAAAGTTAATCATTTTAGAACTCCAAGGTAAAATATATAATGTTAATTATTTTAAAAGTGAATTCAGACGAAACAGTTCAATTTTGGACTACAAAATATATGACTTTTTCAGGTCAAATTTTTTATAACAGTGTAATTTGATAAAAGCCTAAAATAAAAAAAA
>NC_046665.1:68160813-68174066 GCF_010883055.1 Belonocnema kinseyi
GAGAGAGAGAGAGAGAGAGACTTCAACGTCCAAAATGCCTTCTCTTAAAACAGATGAAATTAGAGCCATTTTTCACAAAAATCTAAGACAAAAATTCTGGACTAAAAATATAATAGTGACTTTCCAAATAAAAAGGAACAACTTTCAAACATAAAAGCTGAATTTTAAACAAAAAAGATTACTTTTCTATTCAAAAAGACTACTGTACAACATTACAGTTAAATTTTTCAACCAACTAGTAGAATTTTTAACAAAAAATTATTAATTCTGAACAAAAAAATAAAACTTTAGACTTTTCAAATCAAAAAAAATTAACGTTTAACTAAAAAAATATGACTTTAAAATCGACAACTGTAAGTTGGTGATTGTTAATTCTCTTTTGTTAAAGCTCCTTCGGCTTTAACAAAGCCATTCGCATCACTTATATCGTGCTTCGCACTCGATTTTGTTTAAAATGTGGCCTTTTCTACACTATGTGCAACACTATTATATCAAATGTATATTGTATTTATTTCTACGCCTCAGGCTGATACTTGATTTTTAGAAAGAGTTAAAAGAGGGTTAGGGGAAAAATATTATTTCCGGATATAAATTGTGATATATCGCAAGAAAAGAGCCCATGCTATTGAATGTAGTTTTTTAAAAAAGCGATTTTTTAATGTATTTGCCAAATATTTAGAGCATTCCTAAATTATACCTTTATTATGTCAATTAATAGTAATTAATTATATAAATTTAAGTTACATAGAAGAAGAAGAATTTAAGTTATATAGAACTGAAATTTTCGTTCTAAAATATAAAATGAATGAATGAAATATAGTTTAACCAAGAATCTAAACAACCAAATTTGGACAATAACCATAAAATATTTCTATTGCAGCCTGAAAAAAAATGTTCTCCTAAAATAGAAAAAAAATTGTTTTTCCATTCTGGACAAAAATAAAAAAGAGGAAAGAAAAGTGAGAAGGCGACCAAAAAATCCCCTTCTTCCTCTCTTTCATTTCTTTCGTCCTTTTTATTTTTATCATTGTCAGATCACAATTTAAAAAAACTTTCAAAAAAAATCACGAACGTTTCGACACTCATACAGCACCCGTATCAAGGAAAAAATTTAAATTAAATAACATTTTAAGAGCTAGATGACATTTATAACATACTTAAAAACAAAGATGACAAATTGCATATTTTCAAAATAATTTTATATAAAGAATTTTTAAAATATTTTTTCTAAAGATTCTACAATTTAGTATGATTTTTTAATAAATGTACACTCTTAAGCAATTTATATTTACAATGTCCGTTTTCAATATTTCTAAGAAACTTTTCAATTGAAATTTTATTAAATGTAAACTTTAATTGGTGCTTGAAATTTCAGACTGATTCCCGGTTTTATCAGTAAGTGCTCACCCTGATAAAGTGATAAAAACAAGATCGAGAGATAAATAGATAAAAAAGATAGTCCGAAAAAGAAGAGTTATCAGAATTCTGAAATAGACGAATCAAATTTAATTAACGATCCTCTCTGATGTTTACTTCGCACACTCTTGGAGCGTGAATCGACTCATCCCCTATAAGCTTTATGGAATTTGCATCTCTTATGAAATTATCTCGATTATAATGACGTTCTAATTTATAATTAACTTGTCCATGTTAATTTAGAGGATGATTTCGAGGTCACTTACATTCAGAAAGAATTCAGGTGAAGAAGGTTCAATTTGGACTCACCTGCAACAGAAGGAGGACGGAATTATTATTACATTTATAACATAATTATCTAAATAAAAAAATTTTAAGTTAAAGGTAGCATTTTAATAAGAAATAAGAGTGAATAATAGGGTGGTTCAAAAACGCTTTTTTCCTTTAGTGGCTAACGATCCCCCAATTTCATTCTAATCCAAAGAAATAAATTCTCTAATTTTTATTTTTTTTTATTTCTCAATTTTAACACGTGCTGGTTTTGAATTGAAGTTTCCCATGTAAAATGTACGGGGAAAAATCCCTTTTTCAGTTTTTAGAATAATTTTTTATTGTTTGAAAAAATGTGACGGGAAAGTATGGGAGCCTGTTGAGAATTATCCATCGAAGAATTTTATGTATCAGGCATATGGGATAGACACCTCTAACACACCCTCACAAGTACCTGAAAATTACCCTCAAAACAAAAACTGTCAATTCTTCATGAAATCGACTTTTTGAGTAGTTTATTCTCGTATTTTTTATTTAAAATTATGAATATTGATCTAGTGGCATATTTATTATCATTTGTTATTTAATTATTAATTATTCAAACAAATTAAATAAAAAATAAAGAAATTTCGTAATTTTATTTCACTAAAGTTAAATAAACAATGTTGATAAATATTCCACTGAAGAAATATTAATAATTTTTATAAAAAAATATTTAAACAAATTCCATTTGCTTAAAGAATTGAAAATTAATGAACTAATGTCAATAAATATTCCACAACACCAATAGTAATAATTTTTAGGGAAAAATAGAATTTTCGAAAAAAATTGTTGAAACAAATTTCATTCGTTTAAATAATAAACAATTAATTAACTAATGTTAATAAATATTCCACTAGACTAATAGTAATAATTTTTAAAGTGAAAAACGAATTTTCGAGAAAAAAGATTATTTAAACAAATTCCATTTGTTTAAATAATTAAAAATTAATTAAATAATGATAATAGATATTCCACTAGACCAATATTAATAATTTTAAGTAAAAAAAGAAGAGAATACATTGTTCAAAAGGTCGATTTCATAAAGAATTCATTTTTTGCTTTAAGGGTATTTTTCAGGTACTCGTGAGGGTGTGTTAGAGGTGTCGACCACATATATCGGATACGTAAAATTCTTTGTTGGATAATTCTCAACAGGCCCCCATACTTTCCCCTCAATTTTTTTCAAACCCTAACAAATTATTCCAAAAACTCAAAAAAAATGATTTTCCCCATGCATTTTACATGGGAAACTTCAACTCAAAACCGGCACTGGTTAAAATCGAAAAATAAAAAAAAAACAAATTGAGGAATTTCTTTTTTCGGATTTTTAATAAAATTGTGGGGGGGGGGCTCGTTGCCATCTAAAATGCTAAAAAATTTTGCCATACATTTTGGACCACCCTAGTGAATAATGTGTAATGTTTCTTTAACTCGAGGTTATGTTTCAATAGATCAATTTTTCAATTGTTCAATGGATTCAATGGAAAATGTACCGCAAGATAAATAGAACCCTTTATTTCAATATATTTTAGTAGGTCAAAAATTCACTGTATTGAATCTAGAAATTTTGAATGATATTTGAAAGTCGATTTTAAAAAGAAAAGGATTGGAAAATAGAGTAATTTATTGAACAATTCAATTTGTCCTAGTAATGACTCTAAAAGAAGATTTCTTTTAAGACCTTGGCTAGTGTTCTTCGACAAAGAGCAATAACACGAATTGGTAATTTCACTTGGCGCCTGGTGGAAGTTCGCCCGAAGGAACAAGGCAATATTACTACTCTTCGATCTTTTCCAATCTTTGTGAAAGGAAATGAATTGCATCTGAGAAAGATTACTTTGAAACCAATTATTTCAAATAATTATAAAGTTTAGTATAATATATTATTGTTATTATATTATTACCAATTTCATTGCATAGGAGGCTAAAATGGACAATTATTGCGTCAATTCACTTTTATTGATTTTTATGAAAGTGAGATTTTACTCGCCAGGCCCCTTTTTGACAAAAGATTTAACTTATCTCACTATATTATATAAAGATCTCCCCACCACCGGTACCACCGTGATTCGGATCGAGGGCCTTTGGCCATCTTCACCCAAGGGACTACATTACCCTGGGCGCCAAGTTACCTCGGGACCCGTTCATTTTTCGAAACGATAAAAATTAAGAAAGGTAAAATTTTAGAATGGGTTATAATACATAATGGTAAAACTTAGGAATAGCAAAAAGTAGGAAAGAGCAATAAGTCGGAAATCCAAAACTCTGAAAGGTATTTCTTCGGAAACCAAAGAAGCGGAATGGGTGAAAATTCAGAAGCGTTAAAAGTAGGAGGGTGAAAAATTAGGAATATGTATATATACGGAGATGAAAAATTCGGAAAGTAGAAAAATTCAGAATTGTTAATAAATATACCTAGCAGCAGATGTATAATTGTTTATTTATGGTAGGAAGCAAATGTTTATCGCAGTGAATTTAAATATCATATCATAATAAATTTATGTTGTACGTTGAAAAATGTTTTTAAATTACATAATGATAAAAAATAATTATTTTTTCGTGAAAAATTTAAAATGATGGATATCATAAATTTATTATGATTTGCTATTCAAATTTACTGTGATAAATATTTGTATGCTACCATAAATAAAAAACTATAGACCTGCTAATAGCAACATATATTTACTATTCCGAATTTTTCTACTTTCCGAATTTTTCCTCTCCATATATTTACTTATTCCTAATTGTTCACCCTCCTAATTTTAACGTTTCCGAATTTTTACCTATTCCGCTTCTTTGGTTTCCGAATAAATACTACTCAGAGTTTTGGATTTCTGATTTATTCCTTTTTCCGAATTTTTAGTATTCCTAAGTTTTTCCATTATGTATTATAACCCATTACGAAATTTTACCTTTCTTAAATTTTATCCGTTCCGAAAAATGAACGCGTCCCGTTACATCAGGTGTCACATTGTCCCAGGTTCAACGCTTTCCCATACGCCGCATCACACTCTACTTTCAAACATCCCCTACCATTTACCAGTACCTTCGCTACCCTCTACTATCTCTACCCCCCCCTCCCTCCCTAGTTACATATCTAAGGACGCACACAGTAAAAAGAACGAGTTAATGACGAACCAATATCAGGGTACCATATACCTGCAACAGTAATTACCCTTGCGGTGTGAATGCTGCACCTTAATGTAGGGTACAGATTCGCAATTACTTGGAGTACGAAGTGTCCATCACTTGGTGTGCGACGTATTTACTACTTTGGGTACGACGTGTCCGCTTCTTGGGGTAAGAAATAAGAAACGTCATTATCGACGCATAATCTACGCGTTCGTAACTTCTTAAATACTTTTCAAGATTTGAAATAGACATGGCTAAATGCATTGTTTATTATTTTGACAGCTTTCCTAATTGTAATGCATGGTCATTGAAGTTTAGCAGGTGCGTACTTCGCACTTTGTAAAATCGAGCCATTAGGTATTTCAGATTAGGTGGGGATATCCAAGATGTCTGCGCGCTGAGGGATAAACAATAATACCAAATACATGGGACTAAACTTTATTTTTATAATAACTTGGAAAATAATTATTTTTCACGATAAGTGTATTCAGACTATTTAACTATTAAATAACTATTTAATCGAATAATAAAATTGATATGTTTTTTGTAACTGAGAAAAATATTTTTTTCTCAAGTTATAAACTAAATTAAGTTTTATCCTCTGATATTTGTATTATTGCTTGGCCCTCATTGTACAGACAGCTTACCAGCTGACGTCACAACTTAAAATACTTAATATTAGAAATCTTAGCGCATATATAACTGGAGTGAACTAGGCAATGGCAGAGTTATTGGTAAAATAAAAGAGACAGACTATGAGTTAGCGGGATAAGTTATCTCTCTCGCTCAGCGATCTGATTTGGAGTAAAATTGAAAATACCAATCATTTTGCTGTGCGAGAGAGATAGCTTATCCCCCAGCCCCAGTCAGTGGTGGCAGAACGCGGATATCTCTGGCATGCACAGTAGTTATTCATGTGCATTTTTACGTTATGTAAGGCCATGTGTCAATTTAAAAATACACAAGAATCACTACTGCGAATGCTCGAGAAATCTGCGTTTGCTAACAATATAACTTTTTATCTTGAATACTTCATACCTTAATAAGAATACATAGTGGAGCATAGGCATGTTAAGATTACTAGAAAAGTAGAGCATATTGATGCTAAATTCCCCACGCATAAAGTTGTTCGATATTTAAGATGAAAAGGTCTTTTTATATGCGTAATAATAGCATCCTCAAATTTAACTAAATTTAGAAAAAACATTAGGAAAACGTACAAATTCAATTTGATCAAAATAAAAACTATTTGATCAAATTTTCTATTACTAGACATTAACCTAGAAAGTTTGAAATATTTTTCAAAGCATTACTCTATTATTAAAGTTAAGTATTATGATACCATTTTAAAATTATTATTATGTATAATAATAAGTTTAACTTCATTAATTAAAAAAAATACTTATTCGAATTAGAATAAAAAATGCGAGAACTCGGGTGGAAATTTAAGTCAGGGGCTGACCGGGGTTTCTGGTCGGAATCCGACCAGCATCGCTACGCTGCGCTGGCCAGCGTCCGACCATGGAGCATGGCCGGGAGCTGGCCGCGGAGCCCGACTGTAGGCCGGACAATATCAATTGGTGCTTTACTAGATTTAAATGATTCGGGTTTCAATTGTATGAAGAGCGTCAGTCACTGAATTAGGGAATCAATTTGATTCTTTTTTACTGTAGAATTGGAGCATATTAATATATGAAATTCCACATGCCTAGCACACAGACAACATTGACTATTTTCACGTAGTCGTTGAGAGACAAAAAAGGTATTTTAAAAATAAATATTAAATGATTACGAGTATTTTGACTTTAAATATTAATAGTCCTGTTTAGCGTAAACACATATATTACATTTTTAAACATTATATTACAAATAAAATCTCTAAAACTACGGGGTATCGAAACTACATATCTTTAACTAAATCTAACGCCTAGCAGTCGGGAGTGCTAACCACTGCGCTAAACCGACAATTTGAAACTCGGTGAAAAAGTCATCTTCATAAGCTACAGTTCAAATAAGTTAAAGTACCAAATTTTAAGTTCTCTTTTTCTAATTATTTATTACTATGCGGCGTTATGTATATATAAAACACACGAACTTTTAACATGAATATCAATAAAATACTTTTTAAATCAATAATTTAAATCGATCACAATTTTTCTTCGCGTGATATTTTGTTTTTTCCCGTTGTAGAGTATTTTACAACTTTTTACTATAACAGGAAATGTAATTTTTTATTCACATTAAAACTTTTTAACGACGGAATTCACAAATTTAATCGTGAATGTTGAAAATTTTTTAATAATAAATTTTCTTTTAACTTTCGTGTAAGGTTTGGTTTTTAGGTGTTTTATAATATTTTACAAAGTTTAAGATTGATAACTCATGAAACCTTAACATTTGTTGCTTCAGAAATATATTTACTCAATATATTTCCACGCATGTAGCATCCATGCGGGTATATGCATCCATTTCTTAATAAAATAAGAAAAAGTAATTCAGTTGCAAACAAAGTCTAACCATTTTATTATTGCCAATCAGCGCCCGGACAGCTACCGTCTGAGCATTGGATCATAAGATTTATCCGAACAGAGCCCAATCAGCCCCCTACTGGGATTTTGACATAAATTTTACCTAGCGAGTCTCCGACCAGCGCACGGCTAGGCTCTTAAAAAACAAACACAGCCCTGTCAGTCCCCAACCAGAAACCTTTTGTATCAGGGCTAACCCGTACTATTTCCACACGGGAACTCAATCTAAAATTATTTAGGGGCTATAAAACTATACAATTTAAATAATAATTTATTTTTTGTCAATATTTAATTTTTTATTTAATTCTCGTAATGTTTGTTGCGTAATTATTTACATGAAAGTAACAGAACCTCAATTTGAACTTCTCGCCAACAAAATATGCAAATTTATATTTATAACTCGAGCATTTAACCTTTTTTTGGCAATAAATAATGCCTTGAAAAATATAATAAACATTCTAAACATTCATGCGTTAGAAAGAGAGATTCGATAAACTAGATTAGTGGGCATCGGAATCCCACCCCTCGTAATTTCAATCATGCTCATACCTCAAAGTCTAGTTTCACAAAGTGGAATCCGCATACCTTCAACTTTTCTAAGGTCATGGCATGCTTGACAACAGCTGCCAAAATTTCAAAACAGTAACATCTGACCTTTCGTACCCCACCTTGTGGCTATTTCATACCCTACATACTCGGTATGTCGTACCCCAAATTCGAGAGATATCTGAATCCATACTAAGGAACAGTGAACACCGTTATAATTTTACCTGCAACAAAATATACCCCCAAGTTTTTACTGTGCAGCTATCCATACCCTTAGCACAGCCACCTTCCCTTATTATAGCTATTTGCCTCAACGTTATACCACTTTACCTCAAAGTTGTCTCACTTGGCCCTAATCCTTATACGACTATTCCTAAAGTGACTTTATGTCGCCTTTTCTCAACCTCATGCCGCTTTGCCCCAACATTATGTCGTTGACCGTATCTAGTTTTCTTTCCCATATTACCAGCACTTACACCCTTTTGGGATGGCATACTGTGTCAGACTTCTTACCTCCAACCATTCCCTACTCACCACTAATATACCAATACACAACCATCCACTAGAGGCAGCACGAAATAAGCTCTAATGTGATGCCTCTAACGGAGTCCGCAGGGAAATCTTCGAGTTGCGATGGTAAGTTTACCCCAAGCTCAGTTACCCTTGCTGGCTGTTACCCTTCTTCAATGATTACCTGTAACATTTTTTATCCGAAGATTTTTTCTATGTAATTATCTGTTTAATATTTTTAAACAATGTTTATTGACGATGAAACTGCTGTGCCATTAGCATACATGATCGTCCAAATTGGCTGATCCCTCAACCTCTTAAAGCCCCACGTAAAAATTTGATGGTCCCTCTTCTTAATGTGGCTGAATAACAATCCAATGTTTAATGCTGTAAATGTAACAAAAAATATTAAGGGGTTAGCGCGCAAAAAGTGCAGAGGTAATTGAGATAACACTTTTTGGCTTCCAATGCCTCTTCAAATACCGCCTTTTTCTCTTCACGCATCATCAGATCCTCAGAGCATTAGACCCTCCCTAAATGTATCTTAATTAATGTATTTTATATGCTTAATATTTAATCCATTTAGGAATGATTGGGAAAAAATTCATTACTAAAGATACCTTGCTACACCTTATTTTTTTAAACCCTAATGGGGAGGAGAGGGCGCACTCAACATGCAGAGAGGAGGCCCCCCGCGTTTACTTATGAAATTTATATTTCCAGAAACTTGGTACTAAAAGTTAGATTTTTTATAGAGTTTTTTTAACGAATATAAAATATTCTAAATTTTCAATTTCAATTTATCTATTAATTTCCAATAATTTACAATTGTTTTCATGTTACAGATAATTCCCGGATGATTAGTTCTTTAAAAAAATTATTGAGTCCATGGAGTTGAAAAGAAGAATATTCATTTTAAAAGAATTCCGAAAGAAAGGAAAAGGGGATTTTGTATTCTAAAAATAGTCTGAGGGGTTGTAAAAGGCGATTTTGCCTCCCGTTTTTCATTATTTATTATTTATTATCATTAATTGTTTATTATACATAGGTCATATAAGGATTTTATATAGATAAATATATTTATTTCATCAAAACGAATAAATATTATACTTATGATATTAGTGTATTTCAAAAATTCCAATTTTTTTCATATAAATATAAAACAAATGAAAAAATTTGTATATATCATCATTTTATTTGTTCATTCAGGCCTGCTAAATACATCAATCGATTTTTCTCATCATATCAAATGAATTCAATACATACAATATTTCTACATAACAAAAATCAAGAACAATATACCGAAATGGGAGGTTTGCTCACTGCGAGTGTGAAGACCCAGCACGAATTCGAAGGCGTTGCGAAGCCGAGCAGAAGGGCGAGTGTTGTGCCTCCAGGCGAGTAGAAAACACCCACCCGTGAGGTCTCGTGTATCGAATAATATTTTTCTTTGCAGATTAGAATGAAATTCCTGAGATTGCCTTCCTTTAACGAACATCAAATATAACCTTATTGACTTAAGACGATATTAACATAGTAACCGTTTACGACGCTAGGTAGCACTAGTAGTAAAAGTAGTGAACAAAATGTTTTGGTAATCGAGGACAGCATCTTGCGCTCACCAGTTAAAGCATTTTGCTCATCGATATTGGGGATTTTGCTCACCGTCTTCACGCACGATGCGGAATGTATAAAAGGAATTTTTCTCTAACAAACATTTAAAAACTTCACAAATATGTCAACCAGTTAACGCCAACCAGTCAACCAGTTAGCGCCAACCAGTTAACAGTCAATGATTTTTTTAAAGTTAATGAGATGTTGAATTGATCCATTTTTTTCTCATTTCGAGTTTAACATTATTTTGTATCATATTTCTATAAGTATTAATCACATGGAAAAACAATGATTTGGTAATTTAATTATTTCTAACAAGCTGCATTTCATCGGCTTTGCCCTTCACCTGAGAACAAAGCCGAGTACAGCTTTTTATGTAATATAACCTGTTATTCGTTGACATTCTACTAGAAACGGACTTCACGCAATGTTTCTACTGTACCAATAAAAAAACCCTTCATACCTACCGGATTGATAATAATAATATTTAATCATGGACATAGGAAACAAGGGACTGGGTACGCCGTTGCGGGGGTGATGCAATGAGGGGAGAGTTCCGCCACCTTTTGATGTCCCGCGACAAACATGGCAGCACCCACATGTTTATATTTTCATTCACAGTTTGTCGGAAAAAATGCTCGTGCGCATAATCAAATGGCACATCGTAAGATGGCGGCTCACCCCACACATGGAATTCTCCCCCTCCCGTGGATTCAACCCCGCTCGCCCAAGTTAGGATGGCATGCCTAGTCCCATGTTTCCTATTTTGGACTTGAATTACGTCTAATTAATATAATTAGATTGTGTGATATTGTTTTATCTGTCAAAATTTCAAGTTTTTATACTGTAAGTGTTGTCATTAAAGTTGAAAAATCTATATTTCTGTCAGCGATACTTCCATTTTTTCGTGATAAAAACTGTTTTGTGTATGATTTTTCTTTTGCAACGTCAATTTTCAAGATTTTAGTAAGTAACACTATCTCTCTGAAAAAATAGATTTATTTGATGCAAAGTAGAACTAAAATGGTTAAATAATAGCCATACTAGAAGGAAAATCACCTTTGCCTCACCGGTTGGCGCTGCCCCCCCCCCCCTACCCTATATATCATAACTTCATTTAATAACTATGTTGTTTATAAATAACTTACAATTAGTCGTTTAATTTGTTTGAAATAAACCAATTTTATACTTAATACAGTCGAGTCTCTCAATAGGGCGCCTCTTGTGGCTGTAGGGGTCATTTTTCTCAAAGCGCGCTACCCCCACCAACGTCCTCCGCACCTCGAGACTTTCGCATGATCTGCCTCTGAATAATGCGCTTTTTGCTGCATAAAATATATGTGGTACAGTGCGAGCCATATACATTAGGGTGGTCCAAAAATATAATACAACATCGTTCTGCTCTAGAGGGCAAGTCTGCCCCCAAAAAGTTACATTTTTTATTTAATTAACACGAAGAAAATTTAAATTTTTGAAAAATTGAACTCATACTTCGGTGTTTGATCGAAAAGTGCCAATTTTTTATGGATTGAAGAGGAGTTTCTACCTAATAAAACCATACTAAGAACTTTTATTTTTAACCCACCCTCAAACTTGCCCCCACTGTGTCCTAAATATGACCCAAGTATTTAAAAAATACACTTTTACGTATTATTGTTAATTTTTAGCAATTTCTGTCGTCTTTTTTGGCTCAAGCACGTTTCTCGATAACTTTAAGATAATAATATAAAATATAATGCATACAATTATTTTTCTGACTATATGATTTACAAAAATAATATCTTAAACATTTTTCAAGCATTTTAACAAATTTAATTTGTTTTAACAATTACTTTTTCAAAAATGTTCTAGAATCGTATTTTATGAATTAAACATAATATGGAATAATTTTTACGAGTAGTAAATCCTGTTGAAAACTTTATGCCATTGTTTAAGAATTTTTTATTCTTCATCCATTCATTTTCATTTTGAAAGAAATTTAAAAAAAAACAATAATTCATTGTATAAACAATTAAATGAAGCTTTTAGCAGAATTTATTTCTCAAAATCGTTTAATATTATGTTTAATTCATAAAATACGATTTTTTAATATTAAAAAAAAATATTTAAACAAATTCAGTCTGTTTAAACAATTAAAAGACGGTTTATATAATCTTTCTATACACCATACAGTCAAAAAAATAATTGTATGTATTCCATTTTATATTATTTTTTACAAGTTTGCGAACGGAAGCTGCTTGAGCAAGTCAAAATTTTTTAAACAAATAGAATTTGTACTTCATTGGAAGAAATGTATGCCAATTATGTAATTATTTAACAAAAAATAGCATATGATACAACTTCACAAATAAAAGTTAAAACCTCTGCCTCAGTTTTTATATATTTTAAAAATAAACAATAATTAATTATTTAAATAACCCATAATGTTTTAGAAAAAATGTAGTTTCTGGATATTTGGGTCATATTTGATGCGCTGAGGGGGGGGGGGTTAAAAATCAAAGTTATTAGTATGGCTGAATGATTCATTTCCTACAACTTCCTGATTAATAGAAAAGAAACAAACGCATATGCTTTAACTTCTTCGAATAAAAAAATATCTCTCGGATTACAATGATGAATCTGATTATCACACTATGTATGTACTAATATATATTTATTTTAACGAAAAAAGTAATGTCCTCAATTCGAAAAAATAATTGCATTTTAGATACTATCCATTCGTATTAATCTATATATGATTTTATAATTGCAGAGTATAATTATTTCTCAATACATACTTGCTACGATGTGCAATACGAATGTACCTAAATACAATGAATAGGCAGATTTATTTTTATCGCGAGCGCCTTATTGAGAGATAATGCTTCCAAATCTCTCTCTGTCAACACGAAGTATGGAAGGTGGGGTAACGTTCGAGCGCAGTTGAGGAGAAGGCGCCCTCTTAAGAGGCGCCTTACTGAGAGGCTCGACTGTATAATGCTTAGGGTGGTGAAAAAATGCATTCAAATTTTTTTCACTCTAGAGGACAAGTTATTTCCAAAAAGTTTTCATTTTGGCAGAAAGAAAATCCATAATTATGCATTTTCGGAAAATTGAACTCATACTTCAGGCTTGATTCGAAACGTGCCAAGTTTTTTTAGGTATTCAAGAGAAGTGTCAATAAAATAAAACCATACTAATAAATTTTTTTCAATC
>NC_046665.1:68174077-68185474 GCF_010883055.1 Belonocnema kinseyi
CCCCCCCCCCCCCACACACACACATGGCCCCAAAAATGATCAAAAACTTTAAGACTACGTTTTTACGTATTACAGTTCATTTTTAGCAATTCCTGTGGGCTGTTTTCATGCAAATAATTACTAATGGACAATCCGAATATTCCCCAGAACTTTTCAAACCATTTTCAATTGCACAAATAAATGGAATTTATTTAAACGATTATTTATTCCAAAATTTTTTGGTAAATAATGGTATTTTCTTAATGAAATTTAATAGTTGGTCAATGTATAAAATGTAGTACATTTAAAAAAATATATTATGTAATTATTTAAGCAATTAATTATTGTTTATTCTCAAAGCTTCTAAAAATTGAGGCGGAGATGTCCACTATTTTCTCTAATTTGTATCCTACACTATTTCTTGTTGAATAATTACATAATTTGGAGAAATTTCTTCCAATGTTTAACAAACTTCTATTTTTTAAGCAATGTTTATTTTCTTAAGCAATTTTTTCGATCACTTAAAAAAATATAAGACGTACAATTATATTTCTGATTGTATAGTGCATCAAAAGAATATATCACCAATTTGAAGGAAATTTGAGAAAAAAATAATTAATCATATGAATTTAATCTTTTGTTTAACTCATTACATACGATTTCTAAAATATTGTTGGAAAAAATTTACTGTTTAAACAAATTCAGTTTGTTTACAGAAATGAAAAAATGGTTGATATATTCTTTGTATACCCTAAGCAGTAAGAAAAATGATTGTATTTGTTGAATTCAAGGTTGAATTTTATATTATTTTAAAAAAATTTCAACAGAAAACTGCTTGAGCAAATAAAAATTGTTTGAAAAACGAAAATTGTTCAGAATTAGAACAAATGTATCAAGTTCATGTAATTATTCAACAAAAAGTAGGAAAAGATACCAACCTGAGAAAGAATTTCAAATCTCTGGCTACATTTTTAGATATTTTTAAATTAAACAATAATTAATTGTTTAAATAATTACACAATATTTTTTTAATTTGCTACTTCAAACCATGAATAAGTATGGTATTTTATTTAGAAAATACGATTTTTTTACATTCTTGGGAAAGAACAAATGTTTAAATAAGTTACATTTATTTGAACAATTGAAAATTGTTTAAAAAGCCCTGGAAAATATTAAAATCGTTCAAATTATTCAAATAATCAAAAAAATAACAACTTACAACATTTTTAAGCAGGGAATTTTTTTGTTGATAGCTATAAACATTCTAATGAACTGTATAAACTATTTCAAAAATTTTCATCGTTACATAGTTTATTCGCTGAGGAACCAAATAATGGTCAAATGTAATAAAATAACCACCCTTTTAATTTGAATATTTTTGGTATTTTCCTTTTTGAATAGACTTTAAGAAGCAGTATACCAACCCTTCTCAAACTTCAATAAATCACAGTATGATAACGAAATTTCCGCGCCTTATCTTTCTTTGAAAATAGCCACAGTAACGTCGATACCTCGATGCGCAGTTGACAGTTATAAAGGGTTCGTATACTTTCCACGCCCATCGAAAAGCTTTACGCTCGTTACCTCCAAGCATAAGGAGATACCAAGGTATAGGAGAGATATAGGGATGTAGGTGCAAGTCCACTGAGGGAAAGTAAGGATCTCTTTTTCGCGATCAATAACCCTGTATGCAAAATTCTAATAAAAGCAGGGACGAGCAAATCTCCGATAAAATACTCCATTCATGAAGAATTCGATAAAATAGAGTAAAAATATCCTAAATTGAATTAAAGGCCAGTGAGCTCAATTAGCTTCTAAATTTTAGGTCTAGAATAGCTATTATTACTGTATTCTTGTAAAGCTAGTTCATTCAAGTCACGTAGCACTGCCAGGGGAGAGGGGAACTGCAGAAAAAAATCTCTCCATATCTGTTTGATTTAATTAAGGAAACAAATTTTGGTTATTTTACGGATTTTTTGTGGTTCCCAAAAAATGTTCACCATCATTCAAAATACAACATTGGAACTCTTAAAACTGATTTTTTTCATTTAAAGTAATCAAAACTAAACTGCAAATTAAAGCACTCAAAGTAGAACTCTATTGCATTTGAACATTGTTTAATTGAAGCTTAAAATATTTTTATTTCATACGCTCAATAATTTACAAGTATAATATGGAAGCTTTTAATAATTTCAAATTGAACCATTTAAAATTAAATTCCATCATACTAAAAAATTTAAAACTTTTATGATTTACAACAGTTTAAGCATTGCTTAAAAGCCTGTTAAAAGTTTTGAAATGAAACATCTCCTGGTTCCAATTCAGTACATTTTTTTCCGTAATAATTTGATGCTTCCGATTTAGAAAAGCAATTGATCGAATTAAAATGCCACTTCCAGATTATACAAAACTTAAAATAAAAAATTTTCTTCCTCTTCTAATTCAGAAAAATTAGAATCAAAATTGAATTGAAATGAAGAAAATTTTAGTTTTAATTTTGTCTGAATTGAAAGATAAATATTTTTTAAATTGTTAACGAGTTCAATAAGAGTAAATTTTGGTTTTTTATTTATTTTTAAGCTCAGAGAGGCACTGCTTTTGTTATAAACATTTTTATTAAGTTGGAAGAGTGGACATTGTTATTTTTTAATTTTTCTGAATTGAAGAGGCCAATTTTTGTATTTCTAAGATTTTTATAGAGTTGAAAGGGATACAACTTTGGTTATTGTTTTCTGAATCGGAAGAAGACAGTTTGTCTTCGAAGCATCTTTATTCAAATAAACGGAGCAAATTTCGATGAAACTGTTTCTGAATTGGATCAGGTACATTCCCTTGTTTTTAATATTGTTATCAAAAGCAATTTACCTGTTTCAATTCAGAAAAAAATTGTTCCAGAAATTTCCCCCTTTAACTCAATAAAAATAAAAAATAAAATAAAATGTTCATCTAATTTGAGAAATAACAGAATACCAAAATTTCTTTTCGTTCCTTTTTCATAATTGTGAAATTTAAACATTTTTTATAGATAAATCCTCTTAAGCTTAATTGTTTTATTTTAAATCGTTTAAAATTAATAATTGTCCCATTATTATTTGTCCATCAAAAGTCAACACAATCACTAAAAAACTAAACATTTTTTAATTAGAACAATTAAAATTGTAACTTTTACCGTTTAAATTTAGCATTCTGAATTTTCAGCGATTCAAAGCTTTCTATTTCAAATAATTAAGTTTCAAATTGTTTAATTTTGAATATCTGATTTATAATAAATTGTTTATTTTAAATGACCTGTAAGATATTAATCAATATATTTAAAACATTTATTTTCTTAATTAAAAAATTCAAATGAAAAAGGTTGAAAGTGAAATGTTTTAGAAGGGATCAATCTTTTAATAGAATTGGAAATTAAATCAAATCATTTAAATTATAAATCTATCAACTTGAAATTATTTCAAATTTCAAAATAGTTTTTAAAATTTGAGCCGGACGTTTGTTTAATTGCAAATCGTAAAGTGTTATGTGTAAACTGTGTCATATTAGGTAGATTTAGAATCATCCTATAAAATCAAATATTTTTTTATTTTAAAAAATCATCAATTAACTTATATCAACAGTTTATCTCAAATTTTCAAATGCAAGCGCTTTTAATTTTTACTTGTTTAAGTTATTAAAACTGCATTTTAAAATTCTTTAAATTGAAACTGAACTCTCAAAAATAAATGCTTCAAAATGGACCATTTATAAAGTAAAATATATTAGAATTTCGCCTTGTAAGCTAAGTGAGTTAAAAATGAAAAAAATTCACCATTGAACTTCACATTAAAAAAAAAAAATTTTAATTAAATTTGTTTAAATTGCATTAGATTATGTAACATATTTGTGATATTGCATTCGACAAATTTTTATTCTGAAAATTTGTAAATTTTCAGGTCAAAAAATAAATTCAGTGTCATTTCCCGGTTTTCCCGATTTTCCGGGTCTAAAAAAATCATTTATTTTAAAGTTTTCCGGTTTCATGTCTATTCTCTTTTAAGCAAAGACTTTAAAGTGAAACCTACATGCGTAAAGTATTTTTAACTCTTAAAATTTACAACTTGAGATATCGTTTAAAAAAAAGGACATTGGCTAAGATTGAAACATTTATGATACAAATATACACTTCAGAACTAAAGTAAAAAGAACAAAGAAAAAATATCGTTCTTGGTAGAAATTGAATTAAAATCGAATGCGCGATGCGCTGAGTCAGGGTAGAGAAATACAGCAAATTAAAAAAGTTTTGAACGTTCATCTACCCTCGACTGCACAGGAAGCCGAGTTCTTCGACGCCGACGGATTCCCACTTTGGTAAATAATAAGTAGATTTCCTTGTGACGAAGAAAGTTCCGACAAAGGCAGTACAATATCGAAATAGAAAACCACGAAGAGAAATCGCAAACGAAGAGCTGAGCACGAAATGATTGACCAACTGTATGGCTGGTTCATCTTTTTCCAATACGAATTGACATCCCAATCCGATAAAACGAAGCCGCAGATATCACATCGCAATCCGACCCATCGCAATAAATGAAAAATATCGAGCAAACATTACCATTTTTGTTGATATTGAAAGTTCCTTTTTGGTTCTAAACCGAAAGATGATAAATATTCAAAAATATTATACAATAATTTTCATTTGTTTTATATATTTTAATCATGATTAAATGTTGTACGCATATATTTGATTATTTTTATAGACGCACTACATTATATCTGCAATAAAACATTAACTTTAAATTATACAGAAATTAATTAATAATTATTCTTATTTAATTTTTAAAGTTTCAAAATAGTTACAACATAAAATTGTAATGGAAGTTTCTGATGTGTACCCTAAGGGTTTATATTTTTCTAGCACCTTCTTCCCTATTCCTTTATACATACCCGACACACTTACTTAGTGGTGGGAGAGAGACCTGCAGTTTATGGTGCGTTCCTAACCACCAAGAGAAACAGCTTTAAGTGCTTAGAGAAAACCTTTTTCTCTAGTGGTATCGGTTCCACGACTCTACGGAGATGAACAAATCCCTCACTAAGCTAATGTTCACCGCATAGGCCGCCGAGGCTCTTCCAGAGAATTTCTCTTGCTTCAAAATTCAACTCTATTGTTGAAAATTTTTTGTTTGTAGAAAATTATTCTTCTTTGTTGAAAATTCATCTTTTTGAATGATAATTTTTCTGCTTCATTTTTTGATAAAAATGTTTATTTTGTAATCAAACATTTATTTATTTGGGTGAAAATTATTTTTTTGGTTGTAAATGTATCTATTTGATTTTTTATTAGAAAATCATATCTACTTAAAAATTTACCTATTTGGTTGAAAAAATCAATTAATTCATTAAAAATTGAACTAGCGTGTTCAAAATTTTAGGTTTTTTGTGAAAAATATAACTTACTTGTTAAAAATTCGTTTTTTTTATTGAAAAGTAATTATTTCCACTACATCCTGGCGGATCGAAGGAACCGAATGAAGCCTCTACAAAGCACCCGTAAAGACGCCACTGGGTCCCCAGTCGGTTCCTTTTTAAAAAGACTCGAAAAAACAGCAAAATCAACTTTTAAATTGTTAAAATTCGGATTCTACGTTAAAATTCCCTATAGTAAGTCACGGAATAATTGCAATAGTTTTTTTTTGGAACGGTAAAAAATTTTTTAAAAATATAAGACGTATAACGCCTGTTGACTGCTACTTACAGGCGATGCGTTTGAAGTGTAGCAGTCAACAGGCGTCATACGTCTTATATTTATTAAACTTTTTACCGTTGAAAAAAAAACTATTGCGATTATTCCGTGACATTCTATAGGGAATTTTAACGTAAAATCCGAATTTCAACAATTTAAAAGTTTATTTTGCTGTTTCTTCGAGTTTTTAAAATAGGAACCGAATGCGAACCCAATGGGGTCTTTACGGGTATTTTGTAGAGGCGCCATTCGGTTCCTTCGGTCCGCCAGGGCAACCATTCCATTTTCAATAACTATTTCGTTAAAATATCAAGTATTTGGTGTAAGATTGATCTATTTTGTTGCAAATTCAAATACTTGGTTGAAACTTAATTTCTTTGAATGAAAATATAATATTCGGGAAGAAAATGTACTATTTTTCTAGAATTTGGTCTTAAACAACAATAAACCTATTTCAATTGAAAATTTATAATTTTAGTAACAAATCCATCTTCTTTGGTAGAGGCCTCATCTCTATAGTTGAAAATTTCACTATTTAATTATAATGCTTTGTGTATTCATCTTGTTCTTTAAAAATTTTAATATAAGGGCAAAAAAATTTAATTGGTTTATTGTGAAGTTCACAATATTCTCTTAGGGAAAACATGCTTTTTCTTTAAAAATTCAAATATTTTGATACAAATTCATTTTTTCGGTTTACGTTTCAGTGAATTTCAATCCAAGCCAAGATCAAAACCAGACCCGTACTACAATTGAAAATCTAGCGTATTTCGTTGAAAAATAATGTATTTTGTTGAAAACAATCTTTTTTATTATAATTTCAACATTATCTTAAACATTTCCTGTTGATTTTATTGAGTTATAAATCGTATATTTAAAGAGAAAATGGAAAAAAGGCTAGTTTTCAAAAATACAGTGAAAAGGGAGATTCGAGGAAAATTTGAAGCGCAGGGAAATAGAGGAAAAACCGTAGAATTAATTTCTGTATCGAGAATAAAATGCAAATGGAAGTGCATGTTGGTCCAGAGGTTCTGATGTCATTCAAAAAAGAGAATTATCGTAATAATCTGCTTATAACACGGTGCAAGGTCTCAACCATTACGTTCAACCGCAAACTCGATTGCAACCGAGGAATGCGATTCGAGTCGTTGGTAATTGTATTACAACCCACTTGCCGGAACCACCCCCGGCCAGGCAGGCTCTCCTTCTCTTTCCCTCCGTCTGCATTTCTGATTGAATTCCGTTCTTCCCTCTCTTCCGGTCGACTTTGCGACATCGAAGAATAACTGCTTTTAGAAAAACGTCTTCTCCAGGGGTCGAGTGAAACTTTCAAATTTCAGTGACCAAAAGCGCGTCACTAAGCTATAGAAACTTATTTTGTATGCATTTTTAACTCCGATACGATTCCATCGAGGACGTCCAGTTTTAAGGTTTTCATTTTATATCCTTGCACACGAAACTTTTCGAATATTCGCCCTGATCAATTTGTCTTGTTGACATGAAAACGAGAAACTATAAACTTACGTATATATCAACTAAATGAGATGAGACTTCTACCCTGTTTTAAAAACATATTTTTATTTTCATTTCCAATTTTCTTTTTATAATTTATTTATTCTCCGGGAGGGAGGAGAAAAACTTCATTTACAAAATTCCATGATTTTTTCCTGGCCAATTTTTCATTTTACCTGTTCAATTATATTCAAAGGTCATCTTGTAAGATTTTTAATATAGAATCTTTATTAAACAGAATGAAACGAATTCAGAGTAATGTACCTTATGCTAGTTTTAAATTCGAAATTATAAAAAAAAGTTTTGTTCATATAAACAATGTAACCTTTTTTAAAACTTTCTAAGTTGCTATTGATTGATTAAGAATGGTCATCGAAAGTTCGTCAATAGGTCAATTGACGCCTCTCGAAGACTCAAACAATTAGATCAAATACATCAATGTTGTATTCCCAATATAAAAAATCCTCTTATAAAAAATGTGAATAATTTTGTTACAAAATTTAAAAACGATATTGGTAGATTATGGTAGGTCATGAGAGATTCTTCACTACGGCAAGCGATGCGTCTCGAAGACGCGAACGAATATCTCATATATACATTACTCTTGGACTCCCAGTATTAAGAAATTTTACCTCCTATCAACAAGATAAACAATATATTTCCTAAACTGATCAATCGGTATTGCTAGACCATGAGAGTTCAAGACAGGTGCGTCAATAGGGCATACTCGACGTATCTCGAAAACGCGAAAAAACATGTAAGATACAATAATGTAGAATTCCTCATATTAACAAAGTTTTTCTCATAAGAACAGAATACACACATTTTTTTAAATTCATAAATCGGTGATAGTGGATCATAAAAGGTTCGTCAATATACGTCGGTCGATGCGTCTTAAAAACGCGAAAAAATAATAAACATCGTTGTGCTGTATTTTAAATATCAAAAAACTTTTTCTCATGAGACCAGAATAAAACCTTCTTTTCGAAACTTCATAAATCGGCACTGGTGGATCATCAAATCGTCGACAATAGGTCCATCGATGCCTCTCGAAGACGCGAAAAAAAAACTAGATATGGCATTGTTGTATTTTGAATATCAACAAAGTTTTTCGTATATAAACAAGCTAAAATTTTGTTCTTGAAACCTCTAACTAGAAAAATAATCCACTTCTAAGTAGCCGATTTGGCTCAAAATCCTGTTAGACTTCATTATCAATCGGTCCTACAATTTTACAAATTTCATGGTCATAGCTCTTTTAATTTTCTAGATATAGTGAATAGAACAAAGTTACACACACAAACACGTGGAAATTTTTTTAAACTGCATTTTTGAGTTCCTGGGGTCGAATTATGTCGAAATAGCCAAAAAAGTAGATTTAAAGATTTAGGCAGTTACTAAGCTGCCTCTATGAGGACACAATATAAGAATACAAATTTATTCCGACCAGAAAAGCTGAATTTCTAAGCAAAAAGTTACATTTTCAATAAAATAATTCATTTTTCAATGGAAATGTTAAATGTTAACCATTGCATTTTCAGTAAAAAAGTTAAATTTTAAAGGTAAAATGTCGACTTTTTAAGAAAAGAATTTTCTTTTAAACCTGAAATGATGAATTTGCGAACAAAAAGTTACTTTTCAACCAAGAAAAATGTATTTTAACCAAATGATCCATTTTTTATTTAAAAAAGATTAAACTTTAACCAAAAACATTTTTATCTACAACAATATAGTTACAATTTCAAACCAAAGAGACGAATTTTTGAGCACACAGTTGATTTTGTAACCCAAAAAGCTGAATCTTCATAAAAAAGATGAATTCACAGTGAAAAATGTAAAAGTTGATATTTGAACTAGGAAAAAACGGGATTTTCATGAAAATACATGGATTTTAAAACAAGGAGTTGAATCTTTAGCTAAAAACGAGAAGCTTTAAAGCCAACATGAAGAATTAGAATTTTCTGTAAAAAAAATTAAATTAAAAAAAAAACGAACGAATATTTTATAAAATAGTTCAATTTTTTAGCAGAAATTAAATTTAAACTAAAGTAATCAATTTTCCAACCAAAAAGACGAATTAAAAAAAAATGACGATTTTTTAGTTAAGAAAACACATAATAATCAAGAGAAACATAAATTTTCAGATAAAAATGAAATAATTTAATTTTCAGTTGAAAAACTTCATTTTAAATAAAGAGAAACAAATTTTCAACAAAATTGTTAAATTATTAACCACAGATGAACCTTCAATCAAAGAAAATATATTTTTACCGAAGTAATTCAACTTTTATCCAAGTAGTTGAATTTGCAACTAAAATGGTATATATTCAACACACAAATGATTTTTCAAGAAAGTTGTTTAACCTTCAACCAAGTAGTTCAATATTTGAACAAAAAATATGAATGCATCATAGCATTATATGCATTATAATTGAAAATTAAACTATTTTGTTTGTTTTTTGTAAATTCGCCTTTTACTTTAAACAACGAAAAAGATGAATTTACAAAAAAAAATAGTTTAATTTTTAATTGAAAAAAGTATCGGTTGAATTTCAAGCACCAACATAGGAATTTTCAACAAAAAGTTCATTTTCTGCCAAAATAGTTGAATTCTTGACCAAAAAGGTCGAAATTTCAACAGAGCAGTTAAATTTTCAACCAAAAAGGATGACTTCAACAAAATCGCGGAATTTTCAAGTGAATGATAAAATTTTCAACGGAAAATTTAATCTTCAGTAAGGAGCAACTGCAAAAAAAAACGAAACACAAATAAAAGGCAAATAAATGACTTGCAAGAATATTATATCAGGGTGGCCGCAAAACTTCATTTTCAAAATTCCCTAATTTTTCATTTTTTCTAACCCTTAAAATTCAGAGACCAAAATCCTAATCTTCTCAGATTTTTGGCATAGATACATTTGCTAACGGAATAAAAGAATTTCAAGTTAAAATTTTGAAACATTTTAACTGATTATCCTTGACAGATATTTAAAGTGCTGCTCCAGATCTAGGGCCACCCTAGATGGGATTTTTCTATTATTGGATTTCTTTTCTATAAATTCTTTTTAATTCCTGCAGACTCATTCTATCAAACCCATTCATCGATTTGATGAGCGAAGGCCGAGATAAATCCTCTATTTGTGTATGGGTCAGATATTTTCTTGTAGAAATGGATCTCGAGGCTCACAATCAAATAAAAGCATGATCAAAAATAGAACCCACAAAACTCGCCTTCGAAGAAAACCTCGCCTGAGGATGTATCTTAATTGGATCGAATCGAGCCAAACGAGGATGGAGGAAAAGTCACGAGACTCGTTTAGCGTCTTAAATCACAATATTATTACGAACCCTCGCACAGCCTTATCAGCTAGAGTTAACTCGTCAGATGGGCCCACTTACCTAATACTTATTACCACCAACACACAGGCAAGGCTCCTAATTTCACAGATGTAAAAAGATATTGCGAAATAGGGGAACATCTAGTAATCTACCACAAATTGCATCCAATCCCTTATTTACACCAACATAAGGTTAAAAAGGTATGGAATGTTAAGTATCTTAGAAACGAATACAGTTAAACGAAGAAGTGAGTTTTTAAAAGTAATAATGGCATTGATTCAAATGTATAAAGTGACAAAAAAAATTGCCAGGGGTGAGATTTAAACCAACTAACTCCTATTCTTGTGCCCAGAACATCTTTAGGGTTGCTAAAAAATCCTAATTTTTAAATTCCCTGACTTTTCTCTGACCAATTTGTCATTTTCCCTGACCGTTTTATATTTTTCTCTTATGTATAAAAACCACCTTACACCTACAAAATTATTTATGTTAATGAAGAAAATAGGAATTCAACATATATTATAACGTAGATTTATGGTCAGGCTCCACCCGACTTATTTTTTTCTACTACTTTTCGGTCTATTCATGTACCTTAGTGCGAGTTAGCTTACTCCAGCAAGGTTCTTTTGTCCACAGGAATGTCAAAGTAGGGAAATTTTAAAACTTTTAATTTTTCAATTAGCGATTTGAAAATATCATTATCAGCATCTACGAATTTTTCCGATTCCAATGATATATTACTTGCTTACAAAAGTTAAAAATTTGAAGGAGTTTATAATCAAGAAACATCAGATTGACAGTCAATTTAATACTAAATACTTCTCAAACTTTCAACCTTTATAAACAAA
>NC_046665.1:68185574-68198859 GCF_010883055.1 Belonocnema kinseyi
TGGTCTGGCCAAGCTCGCAGGTACTGCCCTGAGAGTAGGTCACAGGGCAGCCAGGGCAGGCTACCCTGCCCAGGGCAAGAGCGTGCCGACCACTGCCTTAGACCTAACTACCCGGACATAGTTCCACTTCGAATGCAAACAGTCATGGGCGTTTGAACCGTTTCCGGTAGAATTTACTGCGCGATAAAAAATGTTTTGATAACTGTTTTTCTAATACGGAGACAAGGATCAGCTAAATATTTAACAAACATTAGGAAGAAAGTTTGCTGTTTCATAAGAAAATTATTTGATAATAATTCAGTGCTCTTTTTCATTAAAATTGCTCCAATTTCGAGATGCTATTTCGCGATATGTATTCACGTATCACCTGGCACTGTTGTTGCCAATGTAAAAGACAAGCTGCCCATAAGCTCATTCGATCGAACGAAAAAATTCGAATAGTGAATCAGTCCCAATGGCTTTAGTTGGCTTCCTGCCTCGGAGTCCCACTGCTGGTCGATGCGCGGTCGCCATCGTGCTTATTCGCTATATGTGTGCCTACCGCTTCGAGTTAACTGTCGCAACGTCGTGACGCAGTTTCAGAGGTAGACCGTTAGGGCACAGCGCCTTACCGTCACGCTTATGTTTGTCACGACTGAGTGAGCATCACATATCCCCCAGAGCTCCTCTCATCCATAACCGTGACGCGGTGTAAATTCTCGAAAGGATTATATTTGGGGGCGTTATGTCCTACATTGACTGTAGTTGGATTGTCAACTAAAAGATGATTTGTTTTCAACTTTAAATACAGTATTTAAATTTTTAATTTAAGAATTAATTTTTAACCAAATAAAATGAATTTTCAACAAAATAGTTCAATTCTTAACAAAACAGATGAATTATCAACCCAAAAGCTAAATTTTTAAATAATATGAACAATTCCTAATTCAAAAAATGTAAATTTTGATCAATCAAGAAGATTAATTTTCTACAAAAAAGATGAATGGTCATCAAAATACATGAATGAATTAACAATCGCAGTTTTAAACAAAAAGATTAAATTTCGACGCTAAGAGATGAGCTTTCAAATCTAGAAGACGATTTTCAACGTTTATTAATTCGAGTGTATATCTACAAGGATTGAACTATTAAATAAATTGATTAAATATCTATATTAATCGTCATCATTTTCAATCAAGAAAGATTTTTTAGACCAAAAAATAACTTTCATGCAAAATGTCGAATTTCCATGTCAAAAGCCGATCTTTCTTTAAACCCATGAATTTTCAAATCTAATTTTTTAAATCTAATATTATTAAGGTTCTACGTTTTTTAAGTTAACAGAATTGATATATACTATGTTAATTTTCTAAGCCTATAAAATTTCCGTAAGATATTGGGGGGGGGGGGGTCCAAAGCAAAACTTACTACACCTTACATGGAAAGGAAGGGTTTCAAAAATTACAGAAAAGGACCTTACGCCATCTTTGGATGACCCCTAAACTTCAAAACTTCAGTTCTATTGAAAATTCCCTGATACTTTCAGGTTTTTCCTGACTTTCCGGACTTCAGTATTTGATACGTTAATGTATGAAAGTAACGCGTTACCGTTAATGTTACTTTTTTTTAAAGTAATGCGTTACCATTACTGAAAAGAGTTACGCATTACTTAGCCGTTTCTTTTTTTTTAATATTCAATACAATATTTGAATTTCCAAAGAGAATCTTAAGGATTTAGTACATTTGATTGAAAACTGAAAATTCTAATAAAATTAGTTATTATATTTAAAGTTAGGTATAATACATTCAAAATAATAATTTTTTCGATATGCTCTCTTTTATTTAAACTAATAATAAGTTTATAAATATATGATACAGTATACTCAAGACTTTCCATAAAACTTTGTTTTTTATCAATATTACCATTGTTTCGAAAAGTTCCTCGCTCATGCGATTCCTTTTGTCTAAAAGTATCAATCCGGATATTTAGAGGTTCTGCAAGTCTCATGAAGTTTAACACGTATTTCCCATAGGAATTTTTCCATTTATTGTTTAATTTTCAATTAGAAGGAGGTGATGGTTCCTCGATTTTAACAAAAGTGATTTGTTAAACAATTAATTATTATTGTTAATAATATTCTCTTTGCCTAATGGTAGAATGTTGTGGTTTTTCCGGAAAAACCGTTACCAGAAAAAAAGTAACTTTTCTTATGGCGCGTTACTGTCAAACACTGCCGACATTTCCTGACATGTGGCAAACCTGCTCTTGCTAAATATTCTACAATATTAGACAAATTTGTTTGCATAATATGTGCACAACATTTCTACTTTTCGTATGCATTTTTTCAATAGCTAATCCGTGGAGCTCTATTTTGATGAAAATACAGCTTCCATTATTCTCCCCCACACCTATGATTTCTCCCCCTCCCCATTGTTTTTGATTAGCGTCATTAGTACCATTTTGTTCCGTTTTGTCGAAACACACGCTCTTTGAAGCATGCATATGTCGAGAGAAGATAATAATGAAACCGGCTCAATATTCCTTTCCCTTTTCGCGCTCACGGTTCTCGATGCGAAATCAATGGAAAGTCATTGCCTCTAGTGAAAGAATAGAAGGGAGGGAAAAGGGAATACAGGAAAAGAGGGAAAGAGGAAAAGAGGAAGAAAGAAAGAGACAGGCAGACACTAGGCGGATAAAGAAGAGGAGCGACAGGATAGCGTAAAAATGCACCGCTGGACGATTTTACGCTTCGAATGGAAATGCCAAATCCCTGGTATCTGTATGTACAGCATACCTAGCCGATACCAGAGGTACACGAGCGAACGAAACCCCCAGAGCTCTTTGCGAAAGCTCACGGAAAACGAACAGCTCCAGCGGAGAAACATTTTTAACTCGGCGCTCGCTCGTTTCTCTCCCCAAATCGCTCGATGCACCCCCGATACGTTATCCAGATCCTCAACCCCCACCTCTGAGGCCTGAACTAAGCTTTCAGCTACAATACATTCTCATTGGAAATTTACAGATATTTATAAGGTAGAGATTCAATAAGGTAAGTAAGAAAATTGGACTGTTTGAAACAAAACAATCCCACCAAAAACACAAGGTGTAAAAAATTCCGCCAAGTACATTAATAGGGCAGACTTCACTGCCCATGATGCCCGCAAAACAGGGATAATGGAGTGATTATTTATGAAAATAGGGGAATAATAGGGGAGTAGTAGGAGAGTAAATTCTTCTTGACAAAATTTATGTAAGTAATGTTTTCAATTTAATATTGAACGCTACAAATTCCTAAGGTTTTAAGTCGAAATAAGCTGGAACTTGAAATTAATCAAGTCTTCGAGTATGACGTGCAGTGGCCTTAAACATAAATCCAGACCGTCCAAACGTTAAAAGGAAGTGTCGTGTGAACCATTTATGTTGGATTTGGACGCATGACGCACCTGATGCAACTAATGCGCTGAGAGTTTAGTCCTCATGCTATTTGTCACGTTTCACTGAGTACGACATTTCTTTCAGTCCCGCGCTCCTCTTTTCGCGAAACCGCCGAGGCATCAATTCTCGGAACGACGTAAGTCCGGACTAATTATATCCAAGTTCCAGTGTATATTGCATTTCCAATAAAATAGTTAAATTTTTAACAGAAACATATGAGCAATAAACCCAAAAAGATCAATTTTTCACAAAAAAGTTCATTTTCAACCAATAAAAATACATTTTCAATTAAATAGTTAAATTTTTAACAAAAAAATCAATAATGTTAACCAACTAGTTGCTTCTAACAAACAGATGAACTTTTAAGCAAAAGAGACTAATGTTTAACACAAAAAAAACCGAAGTTATATTTGGTTGCATGTAAAACTTCCCGCTGTTAAAGTTTACATGCTATTTGGCGAAAGATTATCCTACGATGGAATAAAAGCTGTCGTCTCCTACGGTGTCATTAGCAGCAATGGGAAACGGCAAAGTATAAGTGAATTCGAGTTCTAAATTGAGACACCAGATTTGTGAGAAAACAGAAAAAACAAAACTTAACATTTTTTGCAGGTAAGACTTGCAACAGTTAAAAATTAAACATAATTCGGCGAAAGTTTCACCAAGGTTAAGAGAATAATTCTGATCTCGTCTACTGCGTAAGCTTGAAGTGAGCAAATTTCGGTAAAACATGTAGAATCAACCACAGAAAACACAAAAAAAAAGTTGGTCTTACTGGTATATCTCCTACGAACTAAATTAGACTATTGTATATGCATTAGAACTTATTTAATCCCATTTAGAAAAAAAGCACAAAAAGGAACTAACAGGTGGTAATCCCCGGTTCTCTCCAATTTTATGAAGTTAAGCGACGATAGATAGTGCTGGCGTCGCAATTCTCGCTACATCTCGAACAGAAATGGAGCCATTATAAGGTAAAAGATTATCCTGGCAAGGTTAAAAATCGAAAATTATCTTCGATTAATGTAAAGTTTATCCGGCAAGGTTAATTTTTGTTGCGGTTAGTCTTTCACTTGGAATCGACGTAAACTTTATCTTCGTTTTTTCTGTGAACCAAATAGATAATTTTTAGTATTCCAAGATGAATTTTCAGCCCAGAAAGATCGATTTTGAAAAAAGAGTTGAATTTTCAACCAAGAAAGATTTTTTGGTCCAAATAGAAAAGAAGTTTAAACAAGTTGTTGAATTTTCAAGTCAGGAAAACGAATTTTCTACAAAACAGTGAAATTTTCAACTTCAAAATATAAATCTTTTAAAAAAAGTTGAGTTTTAACAAAATAAATGGAAATGCTATAAAACTTTCGAATTTAAAAACAAAAAAAGATGACTTGTCTACACATCAGTTGTATTTTCTTTTACTGAATATATGAATTTCCAATTAAGAAAGAATATATTTAAATAAACTGTTGAATTTTTTAACAAAATCTTAAAATTTCAAACCAAATAGACGAATTTTTAAAGAAGCAGTAGCAGTTTAATTTTTAAATAGAAAAGATACATTTTCAACAGAAAAATATAATTTTCAGCCAAAAGAGATGGATTCTGAACCAAGAATAAATTCCTCGAATTTTATATTACAATGATAGTGTAAAAACTCTGAGATCGACTTTGTTGCAGGTAATTTTAAGATGGTTTTCCATCCGCTCGTAGTTGGAGTATGAAACTTTTCGATTGTTTTTGCCGACAAACTATAAAAATCATTGACAGTAGGTGACGTTTCATACACCAAGTCCGAGGGAAACTATACCTTGTGAAGTGGTATCATTCACACTACCAAGATTGATTTATGTTGCAGGTATATCGGACCCTGAAATTAGCGTTTAGATTAACAATTTGTTTTTACTGTGCAATTAACTTTCAGTCAACAAATATTACTTTTCTACCAGGCGGTGGTCACTCACAATGGCGAGAGTGTCTGAACATACTTTGGTCCCGTTAGGAGTATACGCCAAATGGCGCAGCGATTGCGCTCCCCGTACCTCACACCACTAGCCTAAGTTCAAAAATTCCAAAATGGTCAACAGTAACCACGGTAACTGTTCGTTGTTGTTGTTTTCACCGGCAACATACTTCCCAAATAATTTCACAATCTTCTTTCTTCATAAAAACACATTTTCATATAAAAAACAGTCCAAAAACAACTAGAAATGCATAAATAATTATTCTGACAATTATTTATGTATTTGTATTTGTTTTTATATTGTTTTCTGAAATTTATTTAGTTATTAAATCTATTATCTGAAAAGTATCTGGGTATTATCGCGATTATCTGAACGGTCATCTATTATCTTATCGTAGGGATATGAGTATACGCTAGATGGCTCCAACGTCGACTTTGTTGCGACACATCTAAAACATTGAGTGACCACCGCCTGTTTTCTACCAAGGATGATCTTTCAGTCCAAAAGGATTAATTTTCAGCAAAGAGTGAAGTTTTCAAGCTCAAATTTAGAATTGTAAGAAAACATTCGAATTTTTAACCCGAAAAGATATACTTTCCTCGAAAAAGTTAATTTACTATATCCACATTTTTATTTTACTATAACCCTATTTACATTACCTATATTTACTTTATAGAAAAAAGTAGAGTTTATATTAAAACCAATTTTCGGTTCCAAGAGAGCTGCAACAAAAAGGAACCGCTGTTGCTGAAATGTAACCAAGAATGATAAATGGTTTTTAAGGAAGCCAAGGTGTTAGTTCTCATAAAGACTTATTATATGGAATGCATTTTCTGCCTAGAATCTTCACATTATTGTGAAGATTTCACATTAATTATGCATCTTTATAATAATATCTTTAATAGTAATCTGTATATAATACTAAGAATAATGCGCTAAGAAAGCATGCAGAGGTAACTGTTGTTACCTCCAACAGTCGCGGACGCTGCTTAAGTATGGCGGCGGTGAGGGACGAGCTCCAAACTACACCATGCTCGTAATTGTATACCTAAATCATCGCAGTCGGTTTGAAAAAAAAACAGATTTAATGATATTGCACTGGGATAACTTTAATAAAGAAAGTAAAATTATAGAGATTAGTGATTCTTGAAAGGCAGATAATGCGCATGTGATGGGGCAGTTTTTAAGGTTATCTTGGAAATTTTTACCGACCGCGTATCTTTTTTATGTCGCCATCTATCGGGATATAAACGAAAGAAAAAAAACCCTCGAAAAGAATTCTAACAGAGTCTCAGTTCTAAAGATGCCAAATTATACTTAAGTCGCAACATTACCGAACCCACAATTTTTTCTGTAATCTAGTACCTTAAACTTTCCCTAACAACCTTAGTGATGTTTTTTCATATCTTTCCTAAATCCGCGTTTTTCATCTTACTATTTTTTTTAATAAAAATGTTACATTTTAGTGACATCAGGAGAGAATAGTGGCTTCTGGAAAGAAAGTCCTGCCAGCGGATCTCATCCCTTTTGAGGAATGTCGTCCTTCTCAAGAATGAAGGACACTCCAATGCACATGAAGAGAGGCAGATGTATATGGGGGAAATATCTGTGTGCCTATACGATGGTCCATTGTAAACTGATACAAAGGAAAAGACCGTATATGCGAGAGAGTATGGGATTTTTTAAAAGAAGAAAAAAAAATCGAAGAGAAAGAGGAATAGAGAGAGAAGATGAGTGACGCATGTCTGTTCAAACACACTTGCCTTTCGCACCCTCTCTGTTCGCTTCAGCACTCCAGATATGCGTGGAGTGCCTGAAAGTTACGACCCAGTGGCGAAACACATCTTATGTTCAAGTTTAAACACCATGTCATATGCATTTATGCTTTAGGCCTTTAGGGTTCATTAAAATTCCTATGAAGCTTCATTTTTTAAATTTTCTGACTGTAATGAAGGTGTTTCAAATTATGCTTTATATTTCTTAAAACTTGGGTATTATTTGAAATTGGGTAGTAATAAGAAAGATACTTCCCGTGGAACTTTTAAAGTAGTCCGGCTAATGGGAAAGCTAGTCAAAGCTATGTCGATTCTTTTTTACTGAAATTTGGAATTAAATACAAAATTTGATCAGATTATCGATTAATGAATCAGGTATTAAATTTGTATGTTGATCAATATAAATGAAATATTTTTCAAATAGTAATAAAATGTCAATTTAAACGTTGATTTCATTCGATTCGAATAAAAGTCATTTTTCACGCTCGGCTGTTGGAAGCATAACCATATATCGAGAAAGTAAACTTAGCCTGAAAAAACCAGCAACAAAATCATTATTTGAAATTTCGCGCACTTCCCGATTCCAGCAGAAGCTGTCTGCCAATTTTAGTCAACGCAACACCCTTCTCGTCATATTTCACCACGGTATGTTTTGCTCAAATTAAGCTCAAATACCCTGGAAACAAGTACAAATGAGCAGTAATTTAAATTTCACATTATATATTCTGTCTCGAAAACAGTTGTCCTAACAATATTGAACTTGTTTTAAAGCAAAAATTAACCATTTTTAGAGCCCGCGAAAGGCCGCTCCATACGATATAATTGTTTTTGTCATGACTTTAAACAGTGATAATTCCAATTTTAACCTGAAAGTGGCCCCCAAGAAAGGAATTATGTGAAAGAGGGCATATTTCTGCGACCAAAAAAAATAATTTGAATAATTTTTCATCAGACCCATCCAATAGCCGGACTACTTTAATCGTCTCATACAAAATATTGTCATTAAAAAATTAATGTAAAAACAATTATTATATAAATAAAAACAATTATACTATTTTAAAAAATTGTTGTAACGAGGAGATCCGCTTACATTGTTGAGAAAACCTGATTGCGACACCGCGAATACGACTTATTGTGGCTATTTTCCGTTTTTTACCCATTAATAAAGATTATGAATCTTCTACGCCATCAATTTTGTACATTAAAATTTCCAAATACAGAGAAACTGAGGTAGGGCCCCCTGATATATTTATTCTGAGAATTGACGCCGCACCTCAAGTAGCTGTAAAAGGAGCTGCGGGGGGAGTGTGTGCTGACCACACATATGTGAAGCGTTTTCATCCGAAACGGCACTCTATCTGGTTAATTGCCCACCTCCTCCAGCCACAATACCGGCCCAGTCTCAGAGTTTCACTGTAATTATTTTTTGTCAAACCCGCCATGTTATGAGTCTATTATGCCCCCAAAAAGTGAGCGTTAACACAGAAAAAACCAAGAATAAAATTTGTTGCAGGACATTTTTTAGACTGATAATGTTTTGTTTAGCCAACTTCGCGTCTTTCAAAAACATGTCTTTGTCATGGAAAAACAAAAGAAAGTTTAACCGATATTTGTTTAAAGTTTATCCTGTGTAGTTAATTTTTTTTGCAGAGAATCTTTCGTCGGAAATCGATGTAAGGTTCATCTTCTGTGTTTTCTGAGAAGATAAGTCTTCACCATACGTCCAGCTAGCGCCAGTTAATTAGTTACAAACGCCACCGCACCGTTGCTGTGTTTAAACCCTTGTAATGCAACATACTAATAAATAATTTCCAGAAATTTCGAAAAAGAATGTAGAAGATTTTTAAACAATAATTTTGTTTGCCTTGTAGAATTTTATGGAATTTCTACAACATTTTTTTTTACTTTTTCATTTTTGATTTCACAGAAATTCCATCGAATTTGGTTCACATTTTATAAAAGAAAATTACTCTTACTAAGACTGGATAAAGTAACTAAACCTAACAAAGTTTTTCAATTCAATTAAAGTGGAGGAAAGCTTCATTTTATTGAAACAACTTTAGTAATAAGTAAGGTCCTTTATGAACCACTTATTAGAGTCTAGCAAAATTGGTTTCACACACATTTTACCAATTTTTAGCAAAAACAATCTGTCCGCTTCCCGGGCACATTCTCATGGCACGCTGCGCGCGCGGCTCGCTTCGCTCGCAAGTTTGAGCGCGCCTAGGGTGCGCGGCGATTGAATCTCGCGCTTCGCGCTCGGATATTTATTCTTTGCATTTGAAATTCTTGAAAAAAACTTATTAAAAAAGATCTCTTTTAGATGGCAGTATTTATATGCGTCTTCATATTCTGAATTGTCTACTTAATTAAGTATAGTCAAAGATTAGGTTTCTCAAAGCTCTGTAGGCTTTTTGTTACACACTCTCATCGTGACACTCGCGCTGCGCGCTCGATTTCCGACAGACATTTGTAAACAGGTTTTGTTGGGTTTTTTTCTCGTAACTTTCGTCGTTTTTCCACACATTTTTTTTTATTTTACTTTTTTCCAACGTTATTTTTCACGAATAACACAAAATTCATCTTTTTTCGTATCCTACATAGTTTGTCCACAAAATGGAATTTTTCATTTTCCATTATTTTTTGTGCAATCAAAATTTGAATTTTCGATTTTTGAAGAAAATCTAAAAATTGGTTATGATAATCTTGTAGGGCTTTCAACAAGAAATAATTTTCTGCTTCTGACTTTTTTTTATATCGTGCGTTTTTCGGCTTCAAATTTTGATTTTCGGTTGATTAAAAAAATTTTGAAAACGCTATAACTCTGAGAATTTTCTTTTTATCGAAAAAAGTCATTAGGATAAATTGTTTGTTCTTTTTAATAATATAAATATCCGTACATAGAATTTTCAAATTCAGAAAAAAGTGGTCCAAAAAAATTTTCAAAATGTGCTCACTTTTTGAATTTTTATCAAAAATAGCTGGTTCACGAACTCGTCCTTTCTTTTAGGACCTAAAAAAAGTGTGCCAAGGATGAATTTGATTCGTTTATTTTTTCGAGAGTTATTGTGTTTACGGACAGGCGGACGAACGGACAGACAGACGCCATCGTAAAAACCTGATTTTTGGATTCAGGGGGTCCCGAAACGTGGAGATCCGTTGAAAAAGTGTGATATCAAATTTCCGACAATTGTAATACTTTCTCAATCATAAATGATGAGAATGTAAAAAGTAGTAATAAATAAGATTTGTTTAAATTGAGAAACCATTCACTCAAATTTTGACAAGAAAATATATTGTCGCAAAATTAATTTTATTTCAACGTATCATTGTAAAAATAATAACATATTTCAGGATATAAAATGTTTCAGTCGTAAAAATTGGCCTTTGTTTTACCGATTGCTATGATTTAAAATAATGGGTTCAACACACGGTATCAGTATCGATCAAAACTTGATTGAGTGGGAACGTTTCAAGTACATCCGTTGCGTTTCACTCCAGCGGCAGACCAATACCCACACTGACTACTGGGATTTATGCATTCCGCATTTATTCATTTTGATTTTTAAACTTTTACATTACATTTTTTATTTTACTAGCATAAAAAATTACGATTTAATTATTTCTTTTTCTCAGATTACTATCTATACTCAAATAGCGAGACTTTAATTTAAAAATATAAATTTCAGCACTTCGCTCGTAATGCCCTCATAAAACTGTTACAGTAATACCAAACTTCATTCCACCTCCTTTTACCGCTCGTACTGTAAAATTTACCTCATGAATCGTAAAAAAGCATTTTAGTTCACAATAGCGCTTAACTTCGGTCGCTAGTTTTAAGAAAATTTCGAAACGATTATATTATACATATATTAAAAATTTGTCATAAGGACAACCGCAGGGTTTTGCCGGGAGCGGGTGCTAATCTGAAAAATTGCACCCGCTCCCAGCGAAATCACGGTAAAATTTCAGCCACAACCACGTCTCACGACCGTGCGATAGGAAGTTACAGTCTGTAACGGAATCAATACGACGATCCGGCAAAAGTTCCGTGCACCCTAAGAACACGGAGCGACCCAAGGACTTCCGCCTTCTGCATTTCTCCCGCAAGTGCTTTAGCATATTGTTGACACACAGGGATGTTTTTCAGGCTATTAACCAGTGAAAGCTTGTTACCTCCAAGAGCGCCGATGATAACGACTATTAGTTTAACAGAATATTCCGGGTACAATCGTAGCAACTCCCGCATAAGGTATCTATACCTCTCTTTCTTTTCATTCTGCTTGGCTATGATGTTTTTGTCAGCTGGTGCCGAAAATTCGATAACGAACATGGTTCGCTTCTCGAAGTCAAGAAGAACCATGCCTGGCCTCGCGTGTGCAACAAAAACAATTGTCGAGAATATAAAGTTCCAGAATATGCCGCACTTCCACTTCTCGACAATTGACTCGATTTCGCTAGAAGCATTTAGAGGAGCGACATTAAGGTTAATGCCGTAAGAGGGACAGAGATGGTAATAAAGCACTCTTAGTGCAGCATTGTGCCTTTTGATGTAGGTCGTTGCCGCATGAGTTAGAAAACTAGATAGTATGTGAGCTAAATGCTCGGGGTGTGCATGGCACGCCTTGCAGCTATCATCGGGAATGTCTTGGCTCAAAATGTGACAACGGTATGTTAAGGTGGAAATACACCGTCTTGGCATGTCAAAATGAAACCCTCCGTACCAGACTTTAATCCGGGCGATTTAAGGAAAGCAAACGTTAGCTCACGGGACATTGACTGATCCTCCACATTTCTGTGGAAGATACCGTGCATCCTCTTATCGAGGAGCTGTTGAAGAAAGTTTTTCTCGTGTACTTCCTTAATCCGTCTTTCAGGAGTGAGTACTCGAGATAGATAAGATTTGATGAATTTTGCTAATCCCTAATACTGAAGTGAAGTCCGAGTGTTTCAGCAGCCTCCTCTGCTGCTTTGTACAGAAAAACTCCTTTGCCCACTTCTTCGTGATTCTTAACCATTTTAAGAAGAGGGTCTCTTCCATTTGCGACTATATGTGCTGTACTCAGAATAATCCTGTTGTGAAGACATTCAAGACTCAATATTCTTCGACCACCTTGACGGCGTGAGATGTACATTCGCAGAACAGAAGACTTAAGATGCATGCTTTTGTTCATGTGTATAACCTTTCTTGTCCCGATATCAAGAGATCTGCGCTCGTTCTTCGTCTATGGAACTTCTCCAAATGAAAAGAGTACTACCGGGACGGCAAGCATGTTTGTTGCAGATACTTTGTTCCTCGCCGACAGTTCGGAAGACCAAATCTGCCGGACGGGACGTTTGTATCTGCTTCGGAGAGTATTCTTAATAGGTGTCACATCCTAAATGTGGCTCTGTGGCACGCTCAGGTATGTATAAGTCTCTCCAGCGCAAAGGTGTCGTATAGCTCTTCTATAAACGAGCTCAGGATCTTCAGGGATGCCATTAAGTTTTCCTCGCTTCACATAAACCTTGGCGCATTTGTCTAACCCAAATTCCATTCCAATTTCCTTAGTATCTCATTCGACAATCCCTAGAGCTAGATGTAGTTGTTCTTTGTTTTTAGCATAGATCTTAAGACCGTCCACGTAAAATACATGAGCGACCTTGAACTTTCGATCTGCAGGTTTGCCGCACAAGTAGCCATCAGAATGGCGAAGTGATAGAGATATTGGCAATAATATAAGGCAAAAGAGAAGTGGTCTCATGGTGTCGCACTGAAAGACACCTCTCTGAAAGATGACCTTGTTAGTTCTCACACGATTTTTTCCAGATAAGATATTAAATCTGGTTTTCCAAAGCGGTATCAATCTCTCTATGCACCTAACGATTTGCGGATGAACCTTTAAGCTTTCCAAAAGATAGATAATAAGTCTATGTGAGGTCCAATCGAAAGCTTTCCGATAATCAATCCAGGCCATCGATAGGTCACGCTGGTAGAATACTGCATCTCTGCAGACACATCTATCGATAAGTAGGTTCTCCCGACATCCCGTTACGCCTTTCTTTGAGCCTCGTTGTTCATACATTTCTTACCACACAGGTTCAATTGCCCGAACAATTCTATCATTTAGGATAGCTGTGAATATCTTATACAA
>NC_046665.1:68198959-68209197 GCF_010883055.1 Belonocnema kinseyi
ACGCCTTTCTTTGAGCCTCGTTGTTCATACATTTCTTACCACACAGGTTCAATTGCCCGAACAATTCTATCATTTAGGATAGCTGTGAATATCTTATACAATGTGTTCAGACAAGTGATTTGCGTATAATTCTTCGGGTCAGCTAAGTTGCCTATTTTCGGCAGGAGTATTGTGCACCCTCCCACCAACCACTCCGGAATCGGCTCTTCCGACTTTAAATATGAGGTGAAAATACAGGTCAAATGCTGATGGGTTGAAGAAAACTTCTTCCACCAGAAGGTTTTGATACAATCTGGTCCCGGTGAGGAATAGTTCTTCATCCCTCTTAATACTTTTTTCACCTCCTCGGTAGTGATGGGTGGGCATTCTTCATCAGGTGTTATGAGGACATTCCACAGCTCTTTGAAACTATTTATATTTTCTGAGCCTTCGTCCAGTCTATGCTGCACTTCGTAGACTTCTCTCCAAAATACTTCGACCTCCTCTGGTTTGGGCAAGTGGTCGACAGTAACTGGAGGGTCTTAGAAGAGTCGAGATGGTTCGGAGAGAAACTGTTGATTTTTTCTGACCGACCTCTCCCTCCGCTCTAGGCTTCTCTTAGCGTCAGATAGTATCCGCATTCTCTCAACAATATGCTGCCTGATGGTCTGCAGCTTTGACTTGTTAAATGTGTGATAACGGGTCCGGAATTAGCGTGCGAACTTTCAAACCTTGGCGGTAAAATTCCTGCCAGATGTGATGTAGTCAATCACACACTGAATGCGAAACGCGTACTGTCTTGCCCAGCCTATCTTTATGGCAAGTTGATGCATTCGTCTTTTGGTCTTATAATCAACCGTTGCTTTTGTTTTACGGTTCGTATCGGCCAAAGCTCTCGCTGCATTATACAAACAATAATTGATAGCCCAGAGGTCGGATTCTTCGGAAAAATGTCCACGAAGCTCGTCATCCATTTCAGCCAGATCTTTAAGCTTGAGAGAAATCTTGGTGTTGATGTTTCTCCGGGTCATAAAGCATCGCTCTTCCTCTATTGGATGCCTGCCCGCGGTTGGTCTTAGTGTCACCTCTCTTTCTTTGTTGCCGGCTTGTTCTAGCTCTCATAGAGTAGGCGGTCCGGTTACATTACCCCTTTTTCGGAGTAGTTCGGCATGGTTTCGCAGACGTTGCTGCAAAAAGTGCGATATCTCCGGGTGTTTCTCACACCATAGAGCATGCAGCCGTGCCACGTAACCCCGTTCAGGGGCCACACTCGCATCGTAGCATTCTAGAAAGTCGTGATTCAGTCGCACCGTCCACCTGAAGGTCCCAAGATTTCGCCGATCCATCGCACTGAATCCATCTTCCTTGGCTCCCCCAGCTCTAGAGTGGTCGGCATTGTTGGCCGACCCATTGTCAGGAGCCCTGCGCCTTCTAGTGTTTTGAACCGCACTTACTACAGCTATGTTTGGTGTTCTCATTTTTGTTCCCACGAGAAGCTAGGGAAAGGGGTTCGTCCATCCTTGCAGAGCCCCGAATGCAAGGATAAGGATGCATCAATAACATAACTATTTTTCTTTTAGATTTAGAAGAATCCGATGTAATTTATAAGAATTCCAGATGAATTTTAACGAATTGAGGATCAATTCAGAGGACATCAAAACAATTGAATTTAAATTTAAAATAATCTGAAGCAATTTTCAAAATGTTAAAATTTTGGTTTTGTTCAGTACAATTGGAGAGAATTTTGGGAGTTTAAGGGAAATGAGAAAACTTAAATATTATTTATAAAAATTCATCGTTAATAAATACAAAAACGAGTTCAGAATACAGTGAAAATCTTCAATAGCCCTTCTTTCTATATCCATTCCGAGAATTGACGCCGCGCCGCATGTAGGTGTAACAGGTGCTGCGTGGGGTGCGCGGAATATGCAGCTGTCACTCAGGCGAGAACTCAAGCGTGAACAAACAAAAGCGAAGCGGGCTATAATGAGTTAGTTCCCACCCACGGTCAGCCCCAAAATCGGTGATATAGAAGAGTTTCACTGCAATTCAAAAGAATTTAGTAAATTGCCTAGGAATTCCAGATAAGTTCAAAGGTCTTCAGGCTGAATTCAACAACAACTAGAAAGATCCATTGATTTGAGTGAATTTAGAAGAATTTACGTAAATAAAAGAAACTTAATATAATTCACAAGAATTCAAGTGAATAGCAAACAAGCATTTAAAAATTTCTTCAGATCTTTAAAAACCTACAAAATCCCTCACTTATTGGTAATACATTCTTTGAGATCCATTACAATATTATAAAATCCCAAACAATTCTATGAAATCTGATGAAATTCTCTGAGAAAATTATTAAAATGTTTTTAGGGCCTTTAAAATCCCTTAAAATTACTGGAATCCTCGGAAATGGTATGAAATCCCTAAGTATTTTTTTAAATATTTTAAAACCTTATAGCTCTTGTGAAATCATTCTACACCTTCCGAAATTCTAGGACATTTTTTAGAATCGCATTAACATTGTTATAAATCACATAAAATCATGAAATATCTTTTGAAATCTTTCAAATATTTTAATCCCTTGAAAATGCACTAGAATCTTTTAGAATAGGATAAAATCTTTCAAACCTTTTGAGATCCTTTTAAAATATCCTGAAATCCCTCGAAATTTTTTAAAGCTCTTGAAAATGTTTTGGAATAATTTTTAATACCCTGAAATATTTCAAATCTTTTAAGATCTCGTGAATCTTTTGAAGTCTCTTCAAAAAGTTGTAAAACTCTTAAAAATTAATTAGACTTCTTGCAAATACCCTAAATTCTATAAAATTCTTTGAAATTCCTCCAGATTACTGCAAAAATCTAGAATCATTGGAAATATTTTAAATCCTACGCCTGGGATATTCCTGAATTCTTCTGAAATATATTTCCTGAAATCTTATAAAATTTATTAAAAGACTTTAAGAGCTATTGAACTCCCTTAACAAAATTAAAATCCTCGAAAATCCCCCATGACAATTTTGCATATTCCCTTACAATCATTCAAATCCTTACAAATATCTCAAAAATATTTCAAATTCTTTTAGATTTTTCGAAATCCATTCAAATCTTTTGAAAAGCCTTTCACACTTTCTGGAAATCTTTCAAATCCATTGGAATACCTTTAAATTTTCTAGAACTCTGTTCAAAATTCCTTCAAATCTTCTAAAATAGCCTAAAATATTCAAAACCCTATGATATTTTTGAAACCCCTTGAAATATTTTAAAGCTCTTTAAAATTTTTTACAATTTGTAGAAATATCCTAAAAACTTTAAAATGTACTAAAATCTCTTGAATCCTTTGAAATACCTTCGAATTACTGAAATCTGTTAAAAATTTCTTGGCATATTTTAAAGTACGCTAAAATATTTTAAAAGAATTAAAAAAATAAAAATGACTTGAAGTGCTTCTTACAGAAATTCCCAAACTTTTTCCATTTTTTTTACATCCCTGAGTTTCCCTGGCCAAAAAAATACTTTACTTTTCCCTGATGTGTAGCCACCCTAATACAATATGTGAGTTAGTAGTACTCGCTACATCTGAACTAGTGCAAATTCAACTAATTCAGACAGTAGACTCAATTTTAACTGAAAAAATAGTTATTTTCAAGGTTTTGACTAACGAATTAGTCAATGGCCCACTGTTTGTACCATGCCAATTGAATTAATCAAAAAAATAACTAATTTTCATTAGTCATTTCTAAGAGCAAAAACAATTCATTAGTGAATTTCTCAACATAGCCACTGTTTACTCGTTGAAGCAAAAAAAAGAGAAGATTATTTTGTTACTCAAACATACTGTCAAGAATAGGCGAGATAGTGGATTTAAAACAAGACACTGGCTATCTCGGAATTTCACGAGAAGTACCCCGGACTTTCCGATAAAAAAGAGAAATAGTAAGTTTATAATAAATATACACAGTAAAAAAAATATATTGAATTTTACATCTCTGGCGGATGTAAATAAAAGGACCCTCGTATATCGGAGTAACTTTACGAATCTGCTGTGATATTCCAATTCGGCCGATAATTTTACATGCGAAAATGTAAAATTCATTATGTGAAAGAATAAAATAAAATTGATCAGGGCGACAGGTTTCGAACACTCGAAAGCTCAAACTTCGTACAATTTCATGGAGATCGAAGAAACACAAGCCGGACACGTTATCACTTACCTAGAACACATAAGATACTGTTGGTATTTTTTTTATGATTAAATATTCCGTAACAAAAATATGAAATATACGTTTTGAATAACCGCATTTTTTCCGTTCCAATAGCAGAAAATGTAAAAGGCAAATTAGGAATAGCTCGAATTCGGTCTATTTTTGTGTAAAAGCTGTCAAAAAAGTTGAACATAGCTGTCAATTTCCTGGCATTAAAAATAAAGATGCTCCAAAATTGAAGGATGAAGGCATCGATAAACAACGAACACGAGAGACGCTTTCGTATTCACATATTATTTGATTAATTATTCTAAATTTTTAATTAATTATAAATCAAAAATGTTAGAGTTTCCGCCAGGGTCAAATTAAAGATCTTTGGTAAAATTAAAAATCTCGATGTAATTTTCAATAACAGGAAAGTGATTTTACCGACGCATGGTATTTTTACACGCTGCGACTGAATTTCCCCTTCTTTTTTTTTTTGACTAACGAATTAGTAGTTTCGCCACCATCCGCTATGGCGACCGGCGGTGCACCACGTCTAGGAATTGACTAATTGAATTGGTTAGACGAAAGTAACCAATTCAATTAGTTATTTTTGATCAATCATCAGTTACTAAGTAATTTCTTCTACAATTAATCAAATTTGACTGCTAATTAGTCGAATTTAACTAATTCAGATTTAGCGAGTACGAAATTTTTAAACAGTTAGACGAATTATTTTATCATGTAACAGAACCATATCTTTTGACGCCGGTAACTGTCGGTAACAGGAATCTGCGATGTCTAATAAAGATGTTTTAGGGCATATGATACTTCGTCGTGTGGTAAATCGAGTTATTTTTCCTAGAAAAATAAAAATTCTTAAAAACTGAATTCGGAGATGCTATAAAATGTTATAAAGGACGTCTCGGAACTCTTTTTTTGAGGGATAATAACAAAAAAATGTATTGTGTTAAATAAAAATTGTATGCATGTGCAGTATTTTGACATTAGGATCGGGTTTTAACTGTCTGCTATTCCGATAATGTAGGTCTCTGTCGTACTGATGCTTTCGGTTGCCACTTAGAAATTATTTATGAAATAAACCTTTTTAATTGTTTACAAACAAAGTTAGTTTTCGGGACATTAGTTACTATGTTTTTTTGCTAGTCCCAAGTTGTTTGTCAAGAATACTGTGTAGTTTAAAAGTAAAGCCGGTGAGAAATTTAACACCAATAACCTCAAAATACACACACATCAATCAAATTTAACAAAATTTATTTTTTCATTATTTCACAAACGAAGAGTTCGGGGACGTTCATTAGCATGGTCGCTATCATTTCCTAGATTTTGAAGATAAAATCTTTATTATTGTAAGAAGAAATCCGAGGGAATGTAACATTAGTAAAATCGACAATTTTCTAAGTCAGGTTAAGGTTAATATAGAAATAAGATGAGTCAAATTAGGAAATGCACATATCAACTAAAATCTCTCCTAGGTGTTCCTGAATGATAATTCTTACATATTTTCTTCTAATAAGAATCCAGAATAGAAAATAAGGAATCGCATTACCAAACCGTATGAGATTTCTTACCAAAGAAATACCATGCTGCCTCTACTTGCGTCAGGAAAAATGACCAGGGTAGCTGGGGGCTTGGGAATGAGGTGACGTGATGTGGGTGGAGGAGGTGGGGGGCAAAATTGGCAGAAGAAGGGAGTTGCCTTTAAGTTCGCCTTTACGACATCGACGAAGGCGAAGCTTTGAAAGGAGAAGCCCCGTCTACGAAAGCTGGTGACATTTTCCCCGGGAAATCTAATTTCCCGGTCTCCAGTGTGACGGCAAGGTTGGGGGGGGGGGGAGTATATAAAAAAGAAAAAGAAGTTCTCTGGCGGAGCTACGGGTTTTGATGGTATAAATATTTAAGCACAGATCCCACCGTGTGTCCTGCACCTGTCCACCTTCAGGAAAACAAGAATTAATTAATAATTGCCCCGAGAGAGGAGACACACTTATTTTCTATTCAGGTGTTTTCTAAAATTAATAAGGATGTACCTAAATTTCGGAATTAAAAGTATTAAAATATGCACGGAGAAAAATGAAATAGTTCGCCCTAAGCATGCTTATAGAGTGTCTTCCCGATGGATAATTTTATGTTACCAAAAAATACGAAATGAAAAAACTGTTTAATTTTTAAGAAAAAAGCTGCATTTTTAAACAGAACAAATAAAATTTCTACAAAAAGATGAATTATTTAACCAAAAATATCAATTTTCAACCAGCGATTTGAATTTTTAACCAAGAACAATTTTTTATTATCTGAAAAAACTGATAACCACAGTGTTGACTTTTCAAGCTCAGAAGGAAATTTTCTACAAAACAGTTGACTTTTCAACACCAAAATATGCCCTTTTAAAACAAAAAAGTTCATTTTTAACAAACTATTTGAAGTTTCTATAAAATTGTTGGATTTTCGAATAGAACAGACGACTTTTCTACAAAACATTTCAATTATTAACAAAAAAAATATGAATTTGAAAAACAAAACAAAAATCATTTCTTAACAAGCAGTTGAATTTTCTACCATTCTATTAAAATTTCAAGCCAAACCTGAAACTTAATTTTGGATGGTAACTGTTCGATTGAAAATCAATCTCTTTTTATGCTTTCCTGTTTTTCTCCTGTTGAATTGTTAATTTTTGCCGGTCAATTTAAAAAGTTTGAAATAATTTAAATGATTTCAAATGATTTAAAAGAATTTCAAGAGATTTAAAATTTTTTAAATTTGAAATATTTAGAATTTGGAACAGACTTTTTAGGAAATGAATTATAATTCTGAATTGGAATATCAGATATTTTTCAGCAATAACAATTACAATTCTGAACGAGAACAAAGAATTTTTGAAAATAACATTTTAATCAAAAATGTTATACTACGGTTCAAAATTAATTTTTAAATATAAGATTTCATGATAATATTTCATTCAAATTCAAATTTCTTCTGAACGACAAATTTGATAAAAAAAGAAGTATTGGATAGTTGAGAGAGGGGGGAGGGGGAGAGAGAGAGTATGATTGTTTCGAAACGAAAAGTAAGACCTGTCATTCGATCACAATCAGATCGTCTCTGTCTATCTCACATGATAAAAAGAAGATCTAAACGACTTTCAGAATCAGAGTCCCTCTTCAGTTTTTTAATCTTAAACTGTCAAGTGTTGAAGTAAGAATAGTGAAAACGGTGTTTTTTGTAGATAATTAATCTGATATTTATAAAAGTAAGTTACTTTCTAATAAATAACTTCTTTACATATCTGGTTATGAAACTGCTTCGCATGCATTGTGCGATTACACAGAAGGGCGTGCTTCTCACTTGTACTGCTTTTTACGAAGTTTATTGCTTATGCATACATAGTTGCAGAAAAGTTCAGTGCGTTCGGGCGCTGCTGTCTTCGAAAGGTTTAATCAAGTCAGCGACAGAGTATGTGGATTGATATTTCAAGAGAAAGCTCTCATGTTAAACGAGACGGGAACGGTCCGGAAAAGTTTAAAGTACGTAAGCAGGAAACGCATTTATCTTAACGTGTGTGCCGAGTTCAGCCACAAACCCGACACTACGTAAATCGAGATTCCACTGTTATTATAATTCTTTTTAAAAATCCGCTATTCCAAGTCAGAATCATAACCAAGTCAAAATCATATTTCCTATCATTTCCCGTTTTTTCCGGTAAACAAAAGTTTCGATTGTTTCGCTGTGGGCGGGTACTCAGTCTTGCTGAAAGCGAAATTTTGGTTTATACCGAAGCCGGTAAATGGCGGAAAGACGAATCTACACTTCATCCTACTTTATAAATCTCCTTTTTTAAGATTGAGTGGGATTGTTTTTTAAATGTGCCGGAAATTAATCAGATTGAAAATGACTGAGCACACTAGTTAATTTCAGTACGTCAACAAGGAAGATACCAAGATCTACTTGCACTTTGGTCGAGACAAATTTCAACAAAGAAATCCTAGAGTATGTACATCACGAAAGAATACGTTCCATTTTGTGTGTGCAACACCATACTAGGGAAACTCAGGCACGATAAAAGCGCCATAAAAGGATTCCTCGCCCCAGGCGCCGCGTCTCCAGCGCGTTAATTGTAATGGTACCTATTAATTACGATAATGGACCCTCTGTATACTCTCTCGACCCTTTACGTCGTCTGCTCCGGCTCACTAGACGCCACTCGACTCTTCAGCTTCTTCGCGGTGTCAATTAGCAGATACCTCAAATAAAAAATTCCAATAATTCTGCTTTCCTAATTTCTCGTCATTCTTTCGCTCCCTAATTGACAAAAGAGAAATTCCTTGTATGTGAGTCACTAGTGAAATTACAAATTTCAAAAGAGGAGAGCTGTAGAAACCCTTTGTTACAGTTAAAATCTTTAGGAAATATTGAAACAGCCACAATGGAATTATACATTAAACAATGAAGATCTTCAAAAACAAAAATCAACAGAATAGAAGAAGAGAGACGAAACGGGGTTTAGAGAGCTTACAAGAGAATTTTTTGGATGGGAGAAGCTTCTGAATTTTCTGAACGTTTATATTCTTATTGAGGGACCGGAAACCGGAGAAACTGTGAAAAAGGCGGAAATGAGAGTGCATTTAATTTTCGCTGAGAATTTTTATAATTTTCAGTAGAAAACCTTTTCAATCACTTGATACCCTATTGAATTATATAATTTGGAATTGTATCATTTTAAAAACTTTAAATTCTACAGCTTTCAGACTTTGTAATACTAATCTTAAAATTGTTTGTTTTGAAAGAGCTCAAGTTTAAAGTTATTTAATTTTTAGGATTTAATTTAAATTTGTTATCCTTAACTATTTTTTTGTCGTTCTTTTAAGGATAAATCATTTTGAAACAGTTCTAAACATTTGGAAAATTTTAAATCAAAAGCATCTGAAATCTAAAAATTTTGACTTTAGAAGGCTTCAATAATAAAAAAATTCTAAATGAATGTTTATGAAGCAAGTGCTTTTAAATTAAACCGTTAAAAATTCTAGGTTTAAATTTCAAATGGTTTAAAGTTGAAGAGTTTAAAATTAGGAGCATCTACATTTCAGTGTTCTGAATTTGCAATGCTGCAGTTTACAGTAAAACATTCAGTAAATTTTAATTCCACAATTAAAATTAAAATAGTTAATTGAACTTTGTTTATTTCATAAATCGTATACCTATTTTATACTTGCATCGAACTTTCGTAAATCCATACAGAGCCCCGAGCTGCGCGGAGTTAAGAAGTCCTACTGTATTATTTTGAATGATTAGAACTAAAATATTTCAATTTTAGAGTTAAAAAAAGACTATAAAAGATGACAAGAAACTAAAATTTATAATTTAAAAAATGTTGCTGCGCATGACAGCGACATGATAATCCATAGAGGTGCAGCACGAGCTTCCCTCATGGAGCCTTCATGGTAGCCATCATGGTCGCCATGATGGAACTCTTATAGCTGTCCTCATGTTGCAATAAAAAAAAATTATGGGCTTGGTTCTCAGACGACACGTATTCCCAACCAACCAAAACTACATCAATTCATTTTAAGTAAAAAATAAATCTAGATGAAGGAATCAACTTTTATTTTCTCCTGCAGAAGCCTAACTTCAATGTTTTCAAAAAATACTTCTCTCCTCGAGTGCATATACCGATCAATTTCCATTAGTCTTAAACCCTTGAGTCAGTATTAATATCTAACATAGTTTTAAATGTAATATCGTCTTATTATTGCAAAAAACTATTCTTTTTATACTTTTTATATCACTTGAGAGCGGGAAATTTAAAACATTTTCCTCAAAAGATTAGAAATTTCCAAAGCAAACGTAACACTTTTTTCAATAACAACAATACGATATCCCATTTATGACTTGGGATAATTCTTCGGAATATTCTGCAAGGCGGAAATTTGGATATCCCTGGAATATCCCGCGATACGAGGGTAGTTCAATAAGTCCTTATAATGACCAACATATGGCGCGCGAATCGCTCCAAATCATCTGTTTTCAGTCAGCACCACTCCCGACTAGATATAT
>NC_046665.1:68209297-68225926 GCF_010883055.1 Belonocnema kinseyi
GAGCTCCAAGGAGATTATGTTGAAAAATAAAAAAAAATGTACCCAAAAAAAATTGTTTTTATACTTCATTCTAAGGACTTATTGAACTACCCTCGTATCATATTGCTGTGAGAGGAGCATTTATTCATTAAAAATGGTGGCAGAAATGTTTGTTCTTATTTTTGAAGGTAACAATTTACGTTACAAACAATTTAAGTTATTCCAAACTTTATGTAAAGAAAAGTGATTTATGTAAAAGTATAAGATATTGTTAAATCAAAATTCAACTTTTATTATAAAAAGTAAAGGCAGTATAATCGGACAAATAATTTTGTTCATTCATTTTTATTAAGTTTAAGCTCATGAAATCTTAAAATTTGTAGTGTCAAAAAAATGTTCGCCATTTGGACTTACAAATCTTAACCGTTCAGCGGGAAGGGCTAATGAACAGGGGCCCCTGCGGTAACTTCTATGGAACATCCATATTTTTAGTGTTTGAATTTCAAAAAAGCGTCATCAAACTTTTAACAGAAATTCATTTTTTTGTAAGTCTGAACTGATGAAACCTTCAAATTTGCAATGTCAAAAAAATATTCAGCCTTTGGACTTGGAAATTGTAACCATTCAACGAAGGTAGCTAACAACCAGGCCCTGGTCAAAAAAATATCCACCTTTTGGACTTCGAAATTTTAATCGTTGATTAACAATGTGGAAAATTATCGGTTGTAAAAAGTTATAATTCCTTTTTAAACTTTGCAAAAGTGATTTTTTTTTTAAACTAAAAATAACAAAAATAAAATTCTACTGAAAAATACTAGTTTTTGATAGAATTCTGACACTTGCAAAATTGTACAAGTAATTACAATTTTCATAAGAAATTATAATATTCACATTATTGAATTTAATTGTAATTTATTGTATTTTTTCAAATGAATTTCCTATCAGCATTGAACTCTGCGCTTAAGTATAATGGGGAAATAAAGTTACATGGATATACTAAGGAAACGTCTACGAGTTGAGCTGGCTACCTTCCCACGTAAATTCGAAATTACTCTTCGATTTGATGACCTTTATCTAAATCGTATAGTTACTATTAATCAATTGAATTCTGTTGTTAAACTGACCTTAATACATTATTAGATATTACTTAAAATAATTTAGATAGTTGGGATCTTTTAAATTTAGCACGAAAACGTTCCACCGGAAACTCTGAAAAATAGATTCTGCATTCAGAAAAGGCCTTTTTCAAAGCTTCGAGCCTTCTGTATGAGAAAAACTAAAAATTATGACACATAAATCTGACATCAATATAGACAATAGAATTTGAGGTGTTTTTAAACTAAAAAAGGAATTTTCTTTTCCTTAGAATTATATTTTTGTAAAAATTGACTCTCTTTAACTGCTTTATTTTTATTCTAGTAATTTTCGCTACATATCAATGATGTATTTGATGAAGAAATATTTTAATCTAAGAATGTGTATATAACTTTTAGTGTCTATTTTCAGTTTATTTATCTATTATTAACGACAACGAAATTCCGTTACCATCAATTATTTTGTAAATCAAGTCAGTAATTTAGAGTAATTGTAAAATTCACTTCTGAACATTTCTTAACATTGTTAATAAAAGAGAAAAATTGCATAGTAAATGATTTTTTAATATTAGGAAATAATTCTGTTCTTAACTTCTTCTGTTCTTAAGTAAAAAAAAGGTGATAAAAACAATAAGACTTCTGGGAAACTTGTAAATGATTTAGGTTTCATTTTAAAAGATCAATTTTAAGTTTTGAAGGCTTTAAACTTTTTTTAAAAAGAATGTTGAAGATTTTACAAAATTTTATTAAAAAATCGAGGAAGGTAAAGAAATATTTAAAAGCTTTAAAACGATTCAAAGATAATTTTAATTAGAAAATATATTTTTTAAAAACTTAATACAGATTTTAAAAATTTTGAAAAAAAGCATAAGCTTTTTAAAATTTTTAAAAGGTTTTAAGAGAATGAAAAAAGGTTCTTAATATTTCTAGGAAAATTTTATATGATTTTTTACTGCCAGCAATTACTTTTAAGAAAATATTGAAAAAAATCCAAAAAATGGAAAAAAAGAGTCTGCAATATTTTACGGCAATTTTTTTGATTTGGCAAAATATTTTTAAAATGTTAGGAAAAATTCAAATCATTTTAAAAGATATTTAGAAGGTTTAGAAATGTATGCAGAAGTTCTTCAAAATTGTTTGAAAATAATTTTGATTCGAAAATATTTTGAAAAAAATTGTAACAAAACGTAAATTTTTGAAAATGTCGAAAAGAAAATAGTTTTTTAAGAATTTTCAAAGGGTTTAGAAAAATAAAGAAATAATTTGTGACACGTAATTTTTATTATTTGTTGTAGTTATTTTTAGTTTGAATTAAAAAAAATGACGATTACATAATTTCAGTGGTTGAAGTTCGTTGAACTGCTTCGGGAAGTGTATGGAACCGTACCATGCACGTATATACCATACATTCTGAAGAATCTTAGAAAAACTACATTGATATAACTTTAAAAATAAACTGATAATACTTATTCTCTTAATTTCAGATTTTGGAATCTAAATATCAGAATCAAATTAGAAATTATTTTCCCCTGAAATTGAAAACATACACGCGCACGATGTGCGCGATTAACGATAGTTTTTTAAGAAAAAAACTGAAAAGCCATGAGAACGACACCTTTTACATCGCAGCATATTTTTTCTCGTGACTATAAGTTACTTTAAACGACAGTTAAAAAACTTGCAAGATGCTGACGTTTGTTAAACTTCTTTGGGAAGTGTACGGAACGGGATCTGATTTCATTCTGAACGTGTTGGCGCGAAAATAGTAGAAGCAGGGTAGTTGTATGAGTAATAGCGAGGCGACAACGGCAGGGATAGCGTAAGTAGTATCAAGAGGCGGTACGGTACGTAGTTACGTTCGGCTTTGAAACACGAGAGTTTTCGTAGTAGTGGTGCAGTAGTAGTACCGTGCCTGCCGAGTTCATGAATGAACGACCACCTCGCTTGCTTTCGCGTAACCGCTAATGGGCATTCTTTCTCGTATAGTATGGATATAAGTTCTACATGCACTTTTCGGTTTTCAGTCCGAATTTGTTTACCTTTAAACATTTTTGTTCTACGATTAGCAATTCAATTTAAACTATTTTCAGAAATAATTCCTCGACAAACAACACCGCACATTTTCTGCAAGATAATTTCTATATTCTTTTTTTACTTTGCAAAAGTCGAAGTTTTCAAATATAAAAATTAGGTAACATTTCAAAAAATAGTTTCAGATTTATTCAGTTTCAAAGCGATACTTTTATTAAATATATCAGATTATATCTCAGCAGGAATTAAAAGCAATGAATAAAATTAACAAGTTATAGTGAGATTTCAAAACCTTAAGAAGATGTTCTTAACCCTAATTAGTCACACTTCAGTAGAATTGCATAATATTCACTCTGGGTGTATTATAGAAAATGATGGAATATGAAGTTTTTTTTCTTTAAAATATTGCAATTTGGAAGATTTAAAAATGAAAATTATTCAATTTTTAGGATTTAACAAGGAAATATTTTTATCGAAACATTCCAAGTAGAAACAGAATATTATAATAAAGTGAACCCGAGAGATAGGGCCCCCAGAGTTTGTTCTTCCAAAAATTGACGCGGGGCAGTCGGGATGGGCGAGAGGAGCTTTGGAGAGGTGCACGGTGCTCACTCACACTTGACTGATTATATTTGACGTGGACCTCTGTCTAGGGTCTGGCTAACCCTAAACTATCAAGTTTAAAATTGAAGTGCCTCCAAGTTAAAGTATGTAATACTTGAATTAAGTGAATTGCTGCATTGAAAATTTTACAGTTCCAAAATAGTAACATTTCAAAGGAAGAAATTTGAAATGGTAGCGTTTATGTGTACCGAAAACATTCGGATATTTTTGCCAAAATTTCGGTACAAATAGTCCCTTTTCCAGAAAAAAAGTCTAAGTATATGTACGAAAAATTCATACACGCATACACAGCCTGAATATAAAACTTAGATTCAAATAATTCTCAAACATGACCAATTTTGGAATTTATATAAAATGCAAAACAAATCAATTTATGGATGATTAAAAAATTCGATTTTGCAGTTAATGATCCAAAAATTGTATTTTTTAAATTAAACTTCTCAAGCTTCAAGCTTTCAAACTTCAATAATTTTAGATTTCTTTTGCTTAAAATTATTGAATTTTCAATGAGAAGTTTGCAATATTCTACAATTTAATATATTTATCATTCCAAAATCCTTAAAAAAGAATCAATTCAAATTATTTTTAATGTATCAAACAATAAAAATTCCAGAAATTCAAAAGGAATCATTGAAAATAGTACTTTTTTAAATTACATACCTTAAACATTTAAACTTGTACTTCCTTAGAATTCGAGATACTTAAAATTAAACAAAGTCTGAATGAAAAATTTAAAATATTAACAATAAAATAACAAAACATGAAATAAGGTAAATGCACTAGTAATCGTGGCCTTAAGACAAATTGGAAATTAAAAATGCTAATAATATGATTTAAAATTTAATTTTTATTTTCACAACGGACTTAACTGATTTAAGTAGATCAAGAAAAACTCAATTTCTATTACTTAACATGATATTTCATTGGAGCTTATTTTTATTCACGATTAAAATTCAAATTATGCATATGCGTTAGTTAACGTCAGGCACATAACCAAGAATTAACATGAGAAAAGTATACTAATTTAATTAAAGGATATTTAAACTTATCTAAAATCGCAAATTTTATCACACGCGACAAGAGCGAATCTCGTAATAAGAGAAATACTGTGTGATATCTATATTTGCAACAAAAAATCTCAATGTTGTTTGTAATAACATGACCCAACTTATTTCTTGCAGATTCAGATACACGTGAGGACAAAATTCGAAGGCAGGCAAATAAAAAGTTAATAAAATGATAAAAATACAGCGGCTCGTAGCGTCAGGAAATTACGGGTTGATAAATGATAAATAATGCAATTCTTGTAGCCAGTTAGGATTCCATTCGATAACAATAACAAATATTTCTTGTCGACTTCTAACCAGAAATACAATTTTAATACAAAAAAATTATCATTTGAATTCCTCCTTGGATTTTAAGAAAATGTTTAGGCCTTATAAAATCCTTTTTCTAATAAGTTAATAAGCTATAATAGTTGATTTGTTAAAAATAATAATCAATTCGATATTGCATTATTTGAAATTGACTTTGAACTTAATAATAAATATTAATATCTCTACCTATTTGATAGAAATTGGTCATTTCTAAATTTCCATAATAAGAGAAAACAGACTCGCTCAAATTTAAGCGAATGTGTCAAACATTAAATCAAAGACAAATTTGAATTTCAAATGTTGTGAAGGCAGAGTGTTTGAAAAATGGAGAAAAAACAGAAAAAACTGGAGCGACAATTACAAGTTTTAATTAATTTTTCACGCTCTAAAAGAAATTTGTTTTTAAAATGCAAATGGTTTTAACTTCGAAAATGCTTTTAATTTCAGATTTATTCATATTCAAATTATATTACAGTATAATATTTCGGTATTGATCGCTTTAAATTTAAAACGCTTTTACGACTGAGACGAAATAATTCCGCTGCTAATATGTACTATAGTTGTAAATTCTTAAATTTATCAAAGTTTTCCCAGATTTTTTCAAAAATATAAATTTATTATCAATTAGATTCGCAAATTAAAACTCTAGAATCTTTGGACCGAATAAACAATTAATAATGGACTTGAATATTCTTCGCATTTTTCTTAACATCACTGAAATAGTTGAAAACAATAGTAATTTACCTTTCATAGAATGAATGTCATTGTATAGGTACGTTCAAATTCCATTCTCACGTGTAGTTGCCGGGAAAACCGAATCGGCAAAAATCAAGCGCACGTGCGTAAAATTCTTCAGAACGAAATCCGTTCTGCAAAAAAGATAAATATAAAAAGCCTTAATCTTCACAAATCACCGCACGAATTTTGCAGTTCATAAACCCATCACATTACTTCCAAATGGAAATCAGAAAAAGCAGACGACAAACAACTTTAAAATTGCAAAAGATAAAGTATTTAAAAATTGCAACGGATATTTCACAACCATAGTTTCAATAATAATCACAAGAGAAAATGATCCATTATTTCCCCACTTCCAATTGAACGAACTTCCACTGGAATTTCAATTTTAAAAATTGTAAAGAGTTTCGCCATTGGATTTTTGGCGGGAAAGAGAAGGTGTGAAAAAGGAATTTTTGATTGAGACAGATATAAAAATTGAGGCTCACCGCAACTGGCGGAAGGTCAGGACCAGTGAGCAGAATTGGTAGATTTTGGCTGATTTGGTATGTGGCACAGGCGCAGCCTCCGAGGACCGAGAGCTGGAGCTCCGAGCATAAACACACGTCGGTGGTTGGTCGCGCACTGAAGTTTCAACGCGAATCCGACCAGCGGAGTAGATTCCCGTGGCGACTCAACGACCCCACCTCCACATGCTCTCAACCCTATGTACCCTATATGTACCCCCTTCGACCCAACATCTCATGATGCTCAACGCTTATCATCAATCCTTGATTGAATTTTGAGGATAGAGGGTCTAAATCTTTCTATAGGTGCAGTTGCTTAAACCTGACTACTTGATGAATTGCTCAGAACTTAGGACGAAGATCAACTAAATACCCCACTTGACTCCAATCCAATAGATTGAAATAGAACCAAAAAAGAAGAAAAAAAAAATTAGTTTTAAAATTGAAATGAAAAAGTTTTAATTCCGAAATTTTTCATTCACACACTCAGTAATTTAGACTTTTCAATTTAACAATTTTAAATTAAGTGCTGTTAAACTGCAAAATCTTAAATTTAAAACTTTTATTACTGAACCGGGGGGAAGCGACTCTGATAATCCGCTGGACAAACGGAGTAATACGAATAGTCCAGTATTCCTCTTGCAATTCCAGGTAATTCACATGTAATCAGCTTCAATTCACTTGCAATCAGGTGTAATCCATGTGCGATCCCAGACAATTCACTGGATAATCAATTAACGCAGTATAATCCTAGGTAATCCACTTGTACTCAAGGCTAATCCATATGTAATCCCAGGTAATCTGCCTAAAATTCCAGGTAATCCACTTTAACTTATAGTTAGTCCACTTGCTAATCAAGATGATCCACTGGTATCCTCCTTGCAACCTGAAACAACTTACTTGTAATCCAAGTAGTGTAGTATAATTTCAGGTAATCCATTTGCAATTCCATGTAATCTAGTTGAAATCCACTTTTGATAATCAATAATCCCCCCGTACACTTGAAATCCGAATTAATACATTTGTCATCAGGTTAATCTAAGTATTTCAGTATAATTAAAGTTTCAATTGTAATCTCAGTTAATATACGTTTAACTTTAGCTAATGCAATTATAATCTGTCGTGATCCTAGATAATTCATTTGTGACCCCAGGCAATCTACTTGTAATCTAGGACAATTCCCTTGTTACCAAGAGTAATCCACGCGTAATCCTCGTTAATTCACTTGTAATCCCATGTAATCCACTTGCAATACAGGGTACTACATTTTTAATTTAAAGTAATACACTTTTTCTCCAATTTAACCCACTTGTAATCTATGGTTAAAGATTTTTAATCAGACGTCATCCTTTCTTAATCAAATATAATCCCAGTCATCCAGTTGTGATATCAGTTACATCACTTGAAATCCCAGATAATCCACTTCTCCACTTCGACGCCTCCATTCAATATAAGTATCTGCTAACAGCGATTTGCATAAGACTATACGTTATGTACATATAAGCGGGCTGAGGACAACTTTGCACGTAGAAATATTGCACGTGCCCAACTATGCACGTCGATGGCCAGACGGACAACTGTGCACGTCGTTGTGCAAGTTGCAAATTTGCATGTCGAAACATCGACGAGCACAGATAGGTTCCTCTGGACTTGGACGTGAACAGAATTAACTTGCCTAACTTTGCACGTGCACATATTCCACTTGCCCAACTGTGCACATACACATATGTCACTCGCCCAACTCTGCACGTGCACAGATGTCACCTTTTTAACCGTGCACGTTTGTGTCCTTATGTAAGGGCATATAAGAAGGGTGGTTCTTTATATCTGCGTATAATAATTTTTTAGCAGTTAAAATTATTCAATCCTAATTGGAATGGAGCGTATTAACTTTTTAAAAGTTAGTTTACAAATCGCTTTTTAAATTTATATTTTAATACTTTTATCTTATTAGGTGGTACGGACTAAACAAATTTATGCGTAAACTATATTTTACTTCACGTATTGATAATATTGTTAAAAATTAGAGCGTAAATATTTAAGCGTCATGTCGGTTTGAAATCAAGTAATTCGAGGATCAAAAGAGTGATTAATTTAATTGCGTTCTAAGACATAGTGTGAGTCCAAAACTTGATATTCAATAAAGCACATGTCTTCGTTCAAATTGAGATGAGAAGACTTCTTAGAAAGTAAACTTTTTGGGATGTGTTTTGACGAAACACGAGATTATGTTTTTGAACGCCAGAATTTAATATGTGTGATTGACTCTATTCCGGAGAAACGATTTATTTGATTTCCAGCCGCCGCGATAACTGCATACTAAAACTGTAATTTATAGTTTAACAAAACGAACCTGTAGTTCATGAAATTAAAATAAGTTCACAGTATGCGGATTTATTTGAAATCCATTGCATTTTTATGTCATTTCACAAAGTTGAATATATGTTTTAAATAAAATAAGAAATATGAGAATGTTAAATACAAGAAAAATTGGGTGAAAAGGATTCGAGATTCCGAGAGCAATGAAGTAAAGAGTAATTAATTTATTACTGTAATTTTTCATTCAGAAGGAAAAATAATTTCGAAAGAGTTTTATATTGTCTGTAATACGGATTTAAACATTTTTAAGAACTTCAAAAACGAAGACTGTCCAGAGTAGATCTAAGCCTAACAAAGGTTAATGATAACTTGAACCGTGGGTTCGAAGTCGAACTAAACCTAGAGGAGTAATGATAACTTGGACAGTTTATGACCCAAAGTTGATCTAAGCCTACACAGGTGAATGCGGGCGTGAACAGGATGTTCGGACTGGGCTAGACCTCAAGGTTAATGAGTTCTCGGGCATCATTTTCGCATGATTATTTATATGCGGCAAAAAAATCACGTGCTTTATGAAGAGGAAAGTTTTTACTGCGCGTCCGAATCCATATAAGTGGATGTTATGGCTCTCCTTGCATTTCATAAACAATTCTTGTACGTGATAGACGGCTCATTTGGCTGGTAAGACGAAGATTCCTGAGTGTGTGGTCGGCTTCAGGGTTGTCGATCACCAGGACCGCAGTCGTCTTGAGGACTCGGTTCATAAAAGACGCTTACGGAAACTTACCATTTCTTTGAGATTAATTGTAAAGATATTACTGACGTGTTATTTTGAGAGAATTATCTTTCTAATAAATGTAAATCCATACGCTGATCTAAATATTGTTTTGATTTAAAAACTAAACGCGACATATCAGAAATAGGATACACTCCTGCTCACTCTTCTGTGGACAGTGAAAAGTGAAAAGACAGTGCTGGTTTAGTGTATTGTGACCATTAAACGATTGATTTAAAATGGGAAGAAGTAGGTCCCGCAATCGCAGCGATAAAAGGAAGTCGAGAAAACGGGACAATGAACGATCCAGGGATCGCAGCTCGTCGAGAACGCGGACTTCGAGGAAATCTCGTCGCAGTTCGCGGAGCTTGAAAAGACTTCGTCGAAGTCCAAGCGAAGTAGCAAGGAGGACATATTCAGAACTTCCTCATTCACCTGCAACCAGCTCAGACTTCGCCAAACTTACGGATGTACTGGCAAGTATTGTAAACCTGAACTCAAAAAAATCAAGTAATAATTTTATAAATGAGAAGTTTTTGCCCGAATTCAATCCATCTAAAAATAATCAGTCCGCAGCGGACTGGCTAGACAGAGTAAATTCTTGCGCTTCTTTATATGATTAGGATGATAAGACTAAGCTCTATTTAGTGGTGTGCAGACTCCGTGGTAATGCAAAAGTGTGGTATGATGAACTGCATGAAGCTCAATTGTCTTGATCGGTACTTCCCCATGCTATTAAAAAACAGTTTCCGGGGGAGCTAAGTTGTGGGCTTTTACTAAGAGAAGCGGTGTTATATGAAACTACTCCAGGTCAGGATCTTCAAACATACTAATTCAAAAAAGTTGGGAAACTAAATAAACTCAAGCTTAACTTAACAGAAGACAAAATCGCTGATTTTGTAGCACGGGGTCTTCACGACGGAAAAATACACACAACCGTTCTCGCGGCTCGTTGTAGAGATATAAATGAATTAAACAGTTGTTTGGCTATTTTTCGCGACACGGATAATAAATTTAAAGAAAGTAAGCGGCAACATACGCATGAGCCGACCGACGGAAAATCGAAGGTAGTAGACGATAGAAAAAACTCGTGTTACTATTGTAGGAAAACAGGTCATCATAGGTATAATTGTCCTGATCTAAAAGAGCCATCCGGTTCAGGGAAAGCAGAAACAAAAAAAGATCAGAAAAGAACGAAATACCAACATGTAGGTACAGTCAAAAGGTCGGTCATGAGGAAGAGACTTGCTGGTCGAAAAATTGAACGAATAAGGGACAGAGACTGTCTGACAGACTGAATGTATGGTCGATTTGGGGAGTGATTGCTTCATAATTAGATTCGGCGAAGCACACGTGCTTGGATTAAATTTAGTCCAAACACTAGAAACCTTGTCAGCTTTCAACCACGCATTAACTACGCCGATTGCACGTTCTAAAGTAAATCTTGAAATCGGCGATATATCATTCGAAGTAGAACTGTACGTAGTTCCGGAAGAGCAATTAACAAGGAGAATACTTATTGGTCGTGACACGCTTTCAACCCCTGGAGTTAAGGCTATCGAAGACTCAACTGGGTTAAAACTCGAGATAGAACCGCTAGAGGTAAATTCGGTTGAGAAAGATAAAAGAAACATAAATGAGGGAGATATTCAATGCCCTGGGGTAAATGAACCTAAAATTATCAATCAATTACTTTCACTGGTAAATCAATATCGTTCGGTTATCGCATTAAACATGCAGGAATTAGGAATAGTAGAAGGAACGAAAATGAAAATCACTTTAATAGACAAAGAACCTTTGCATTACAGACCTCATAGATTGTCGTATGAAGAACGCAAAAAGGTCAAAGGAATCGTTGATGAACTAGAAAAGAATGGGATAATTCGCGAAAGTCATTGACCTTATGCCAGCCCCATTTTGTTAGTAAATAAAAAGAATGGTGAGACACGCATGTATGTAGATTATCGATTGCTGAATAAAAAAAGAAAATTAGATTTACATCCGTTAACTAATATTGACGATCAGATTGATCGTTTATCGGGAAAAAAGTTCTTTACTTCTTTAGATCTCAAATCGGGATTTTATCAAATTCCCATTGACGAGGATTCTATAAAAATTACAGGGTTTGTCACTCCAGATAATCATTACGAATTTCTAAGAATCCCATTCGGCCTTAAGAACTCGCCGGCGGTGTTTCAAAGAGCAATAAACAGAGCGTTCGGTGAATTGAGATTCTCTATCGCTTTAGTTTATACTGATGATATACTGGTGACAGCTTCAAGTATCGAGGAAGCATTTCAAAATCTTGAATCGGTATTACAGGCTTTAAAGAAGAATAATTTTTCGTTGAATTTAGCCAAATGTAAATTTCTACAAACGACCATTGATTACTTGGGCAGAAAAATTTCTGAAAAGTAGTTCGTCTGGGTACGCATAACATTAATGCCGTAATCAAAGCCGCAGAACCTACTGATATAAAAGAATTAAGATCTGTTCTTGGATTTTTTAACTATTTTAGAAAATTTATCAAAGATTTTGCTAGTATAGTTGCTCCTTTGACTGACCTATTGAGAAAAGAAGCTTCACGGAAATATGAGTCTGAACAGGCAAATGTGGTGAGAGATTTGAAGCGGATACTCACAGACAGGCCGATTCTGGCTCTCTTCGACCCTACGCTTGAGACTGAGCTACACACAGACGCAAGTTTAGTAGGTTTGGGAGCTATGTTAATGCAGAAAAAGAACGGCGAGAAACGAGTTGTCTCGTATTACAGTCGTAAAACTACAGTCGTAGAAAAAAGTATCATTCATATGATTTGGAAACACTTGCTTTGGTTGAAGCACTTAAGACATTCCGAGTTTATCTTATCGGGATTAAATTCACGGTAGTAACGGACTGCAGCGCTATACGCGCAACGGCTGTAAAACGAGACATTCATCACCGTTTGCTTATTGATGTCACTGACAATGAATGGATCAAGGTGACACAAATGCAAGATCCAGATCTAGAAATCATACACAAAATTCTAGAAACTGAAGATGTTCAAGCAAATACAAAGCAGTACTTTGACCTATATGATCTGAGAGGGGGAGTCGTCTTTCGTAGAACTGAGACAGGAAATAAATGGGTAGTTCCCCGTGCATCACGTTTCAATATTGTAAAAATGCATCACGATGATCAAGGGCACTTTGCTTTCGAGGAGACAATTGAGAAAATAAAAGAACATTATTGGTTCAAAGGTATGAAAAAGTTTGTTGTCAAGTACGTGCATTCTTGTTTAAATTGCTTGTATTATAAATCCACATCTGGGTGCAAACCGGGCTTGCTACACCCTATTGAGAAAATCGCGATTCCATTTCATACTTTGCATTTGGATCATGTGGGACCCTTTGTAAAAAATAAGCGCAAGAACACTCATATATTGGCCATAATTGATGGGTTTACAAAATATTGCATTGTCGAGCCTGTAAAAGACACAAAAACTAAATGGGTCATAAAAATACTACAACAAGTATTTGGACTCTTCGGGGTACCAACCAAGATTATTAGCGACAGAGGCACCTGTTTTACATCGAAGCATTTTACTACATTTTGTCAAGAGTATGGAATAAAAAACATACTGAATGCTGTCGCTACTCCACGGGCAAACGGACAAGTTGAACGCTTGAATTTTACCATTCTCAATTCCTTGGCGACAACTAGTGCTGGCGCTTCGAAATATCAATGGGACGACTATGTAAAAAAGGTGCAGAGCGGTATTAATTGTACCATTAACCGAACCACTCGAAAGAGTCTGGCTCAACTTTTATACAGTTTTAAACCTCGAAGTTCAGCAGATGCAGCATTGCAAGGGGCAATTCAAGACGCACTGGATCAGATCAACTTAAAGGAGTTACGTAGGGAAGCAAGGCGTGTCACCGATGAGGAACAGGCGCGGAAAAAATTCAGGTTTTATAGTAAAAGGTTCAAACCTGCACGGTATACAGTGGGAGACATCGTCCTGGTTACATCTAGGCCAGCAGCTAAAGGTCAGATCAAGAAGTTGACAGCTAAGTCAAAAGGTCCTTTCAAGGTGACTGCCGTTCTACCTGATGATCGTTATGAAGTCGTGGACTTGAGGGAACTTAAGAAAGCCCGAGGTCAAAGGACTGTCCGAATCCATATAAGTGGATGTTATGGCTCTCCTTGCATTTCATAAACAATTCTTGTACGTGATAGACGGCTCATTTGGCTGGTAAGACGAAGATTCCTGAGTGTGTGGTCGGCTTCAGGGTTGTCGATCACCAGGACCGCAGTCGTCTTGAGGACTCGGTTCATAAAAGACGCTTACGGAAACTTACCATTTCTTTGAGATTAATTGTAAAGATATTACTGACTTGTTATTTTAAGAGAATTATCTTTCTAATAAATGTAAATCCATAAACTGAACTAAATATTGTTTTGATTTAAAAACTAAACGCGACATTTAGGGGACCGACCTTCCGCATAAAGGAAGCTACTAGGGCGCACGGGGAGAACACAAGCCTAAAAAATTTTCCAGTTCCCATATACACATAACTTATATTCTTGGCGCACGCAAACATACACACATATACACATTCACATACTTTATATACGAATTATATGTCTCGACGGTGACGTGTTCTCGACCCGTGGCCTATCGGCTACATGAGAAAAAACCGCGAGAAAGAGAGAGAACTAAAACTCATAAACAAGGGAAAATGAGAAAGAAGTAAGAAGGAGTTAGCGGTGGACAGCATGCGCAAATGGACCACATGTGATGCACTGGAATAAAATCAGGTAATATCAACGTTAATAATCTTTTTCATTATGTTGATTTACAGTTTCAGAGCTGAAAGGGTTGTGACGTGAGAAAACATCCGTCAGTTCGGACGAATGTTTCTGAAGTAAGCAAGCAACATAAACCAGCTAGATCTGTTTTGAAAACTGCTGATAGTAACGATTAGACCGAGTCGGGAACGCTCTGGGACGACCTCTGGTCAAGGTTATGTGGATGGAGGTTCGTCGGCGAAGGTCAGGACCATGTTTACGGCCGAGTAAATTTACCTCTTACGTGTCTACTGGTCATAGATACGTTGAGAGGAGCTTTATTGGCGAAGGTATGACCAGGGCCGAGTTAATTCAACTCTTACTTGTCTACTGGTCATAGACACGTTGGGAGGAGTTTTACTGGCGAAGGTAGGACCAAGAGCAGTCGAAGTCAGGATCTTGATCAAGCGAAATCTAACTTTCATTGTATTAAAAATTATTGTCATCCAATTCCATAATTTACATTTTAGTCAACCCGAAATTTGTCACTAAATTAAAATCAGATCATTTTTATTTAAGTTTTTTTTATTTAAGAGTAAACTTAGTAAAAAATTCAATCACTTTTATCACTGTTTTACTGTATTTTATGTGATTATGTATAATGCCGGGCTATATATTTGTTTTTGTCCTTGGTAAGTGAAATCTTAATGTTTATTTATTTCGGTGGTCTCTGGAAAAAGGCCTTTTTGGAAATTTGCGATAGAATCGTTAATATTAGATTATTTTACTACATTGGGCAATTTTTTCTTCAAAATTATTTGCTGAATACTTATGGAATTCAGCCGATATAAGGTGAAGACCCCAGTTAGTAACATGCGACCAGTCAGTGATACCCTGGATTAATTTGGTTATTTATTAAAAAGTATACAAAACATTAATAATTATTAATAAGCAATGCAGACATTGCTGCCATTATGCTTTTAGTGTTAAAAAACAACTACTTCACTTACAGTAAAAAAAAATTCTACATGGAAGCATCTCCAACAGTGAACAGCTATATCTTGTACTCTTGAAAACTAAGAATGTCCCTAACTAGGGTCTTCACCTTAAGCCACTTTTATAGGGTTTTAAACTAAACGCCGTGAGTCCAAATCTCAAATATTATGTCTGACGTGAAAAAAGTTGCCTTGCCCAACTATGGGTAAAAAATAGGGCAACATTTTTTTAAACTGTTTAAGAATGGGAAAATGTATGGATCATTGCGTGTGACGCATTGCTTGTAGCCACATCCCATGCTAAACTGAAATGATTAGTTCAGCACTAAGTTCGAGGGATTTCAGAGTGTAACTTGCATGCAAATAACTGAAGCCTTACTAATTCTATCTCTCTATAATTTCACATAAATTGTAATAGTTTTAAGTACTTTTTGGAACCAAAATTCATAATTGATTATGAATGTCAAAGCTCGACGCATCACTTAAAAGGTAAGTTGTCATAGATATATCAAAATATTTTTTATATAGTTATATAGTTTTTACATAGTTTCATGTTAAAAAAATCACCTTGTATAATATTAGCTAATCTACATGTAATCACTGGTAATCCGGATCTAATTGACATTAAACCTAAGTAGTCCCCTTGAAATCCACAGTAATCTACTTTTACTCCTAGGAAATTCACTTATAATCTAAAGTAATCCAATTTAAATTCCAGCTCATCTACGTGTAATCCTAGATAATCTACTTCTTAACCCAGTGCATAAACCTACAACCTAAAGTAATTCACTTGCAATCCTTAGTAATCCGTTTAAAATTAAATTTAATTTGCTTGTAATTTCAAGCCATCTACTTGACATTCCAGGTAATCAACTTTAAATTCCAGATAATCTACAGAAATTTTTCCCCTTAATAAATTTTAACGATTCAAGGCCTCTTATTTCAAAGAATTCAGTTTAAAATTGTTTAATTTTTATTCTTTGATTTATAATTTCCTATTTTAAAACAAAACGTCAAATATTGATTATCATTACAAAATTCCTCTTTTTTTATTAAAAAGTCTCAAATTCAATGGATGTAAAATGGAATATTGGGAGATGAAATAATATCTGAAAAAAATGGATATTGAATAAAAGCCCGTTATTACGAATCTATTAATTTGAAATTATTTTCTAATTGAAAATCGTTTATAAATTTTCAATCGGACGTTCATAGTAGTTTAACTAAGACTTTCGAATTTAAATAGTTCAATTTTTAGCATTTAAATCTGTGAATTCTTTAATCTTATCAGATTCAGAAACTATTATATAAAGTCAATTGGTCTAAAATGGATGATGCTTATGCAAAATCTTAGTTTATGACAAATCGGCACCAAATTTTGCACACATATTCTTTGGGCTCCCAAACAGTTCATAAGAGTAT
>NC_046665.1:68226026-68236659 GCF_010883055.1 Belonocnema kinseyi
GAAGGACAACCGAAGGATTTCGCCGGGAGCGAGTGCTAATCTGAAAAATTGCACCCGCTCCCAGCGAAATCGCGGTAAAATTTCTGCCACAACCACGTCTCACGACCGTGAGATAGGTGGTTACAGTCTGTAACGGAATCAATACGACGATCCGGCAAAAGTTTCGCGCACCCTGAGAACACGAAGTGATCCAAGAACTACCGCAAACTGCATTTTTCCCGCAAGTGTTTTAGCATATTGTTGACACGCAGGGATGCTTTTCAGGGTGTTAACGAGTGAAATCTTGGCACCTCCAAGAGCGCCAATGATAAGGACGATTAGTTTAACAGAATATTCCGGGTACAATCGTTGCAACTCCCTTATAAGGTCTCTATACCTCTCTTTCTTTTCATTCTGCTTGGCTATGATGTTTTTGTCAGCTGGTGTCGAAAATTTGATAACGAACATGGTTCACTTCTCTAGGTCAAAACGAACCACGCCTGACCTCGACTGTGCAACAGAAACAATTGTCAACAATATGAAGTTCCAGTATATGCGGCACTTCCCATTCTCGGCAATTGACTCGATTTCCCTAGAAGCATTTAGAGGAGCGATATTAAGGCTAATGCCGTAAGAGTGACAGAGATGGTAATAAAGCACTCTTAATGCCGCATTGTGCCTTTGGATGTAGGCCTTGACGGTATGTTAAGGTGGAAATGACACCGTCTTGACATGCCAGAATGAAACCCTCTGTACCAGACTTCAATGCGGGCGATTTAAGAAAAGCAAAGTTAGCTCACACGACATTGACTGATCCTCCGCATTTCTGTGGAAGGTACCGTGCATCCTTTTATCTAGGAGCTGTTCACAAAAGTTTTTCTCTTGTGATTTCTTAATCTCGGCTTTCAGGAGTGAGTGCTCGAGATAGATAAGATTTGCATTTTGCTCACCCCTAATACTAAAGTTAAGATCGAGTGTTTCAGCAGCCTCCTCCGCTGCTTTGTACAGAAATACTCCTTTGCCCACTTCTTCGTGATTCCTGACCATTTTAAGAAAAGGGTCTCTTCCATTTGCGACTCTATGTGCTGTACCCATAATAATTCTGTTGTAAAGACATTCAAGACTCAATATTCCGCGACCACCTTCACAGCGTGAGATGTACAGTCGCGAAACAGAAGACTTAAGATGCATGCTTTTTTTCATGTGCATAACCTTACTCGTCCCGATATCAAGGGATCTGAGCTCGTTCTTCGTCCATGGAAGTACTTCAAATGAATAGAGTTCTACCGGGACGACAAGCATGGTTGTTGCAGATACTTTGTTCCTCGCCGGCAGTTCGGAAGGCCAAATCTGCGGGATAAGACGTTTGTATCTGCTTCGGAGAATATCATTTACCGATGTCACATCCTGAATGCGGCTCTGTGGCACGCCCACAGGGTATGTATAAGTCTCTCCAGCGCAAAGGTGTCGTATAGCGCTTCTATCAATGAGCTCAGGATCTTCAGGGATGCCATTAGCTTTTCCTCGCTTCAAATAAACCTTGACGCATTTGTCTAATCCAAATTCTATTCCAATTTCCTTAGTATATCGTTCGACTATCCCTAGAGCTGGATGTAGTTGCTCTTTGTTTAAGCATAGATCTTAAGATCGTCCATGTAAAATACATGAGTGACCATGTACTTTCGATTTGCCAGTTTGCCGCACAAGTACCCGTCGGAATGGCGAAGTGCTAGAGATATTGGCAATAATGTAAGGCAAAAGAGGAGTGGGCTCATGGTGTCACCCTCAAAGATACCTCTCTGAAAGGTGACCTTGTTAGTTGTCACACGATTTTTTTTCGGATAAGATAGTAAATCTGGTTTTCCGAAGCGGCACCATTCTCTCTATGCACCTAGCGATTTGCGGATGAACCTTTAAGCTTTCCAAAAGACAGATGATAAGTCTATGGAAGGTCGAATCGAAAGCTTTCCGGTAATCAATCCAGGCCATTGATAGGTCACGCTGATAGAATGCTGCATCTTTGCAGACACATCTTTCGATGAGCAGGTTCTCGCGACATCCCACTACGCCTTTCTTTGAGCCTCGTTGTTCATACATTTCTTGCTACACAGGTTCAATTGCCCGAACAATCCTATCATTTAGGATAGTTGTGAATATCTTATACAGTGTGTTCAGACAAGTTATTGGCCTGTAATTCTTCGGGTCAACTGAGTTGCCTATTTTCGGCAGGAGTATTGTGCGCCCTTCCACTATGCTGCACTTCGTAGACTTCTCTCCAAAATACTTCGACCTCCTCTGGTTTGGGCAGGTGGTCGACAGTAACTGGAGGGTCTTGGAAGAGTCGAGTAGGGTCAGAGAGAAACTGTTGATTTTCTTTAACTTCTTTATCAGGTGTTATGAGGGCAACACATAACTCCTTGAAGCTATTTATATTTTCTGAGTCTTCTTCCAGTGCATGCTGAACTTCGTAGACTTCTCTCCAAAATACTGCGACCTCTTCTGGTTTAGGTGGGTGTTCGACAGTAACTAGAGGGTCTTAGAAGAGTCGAGATGGGTCAGAGAAAAACTGTTGATTTTCTCTGACTTCTCCATCTTAGCGGTAAAATTCCTGCCAGGTGTGATGTAGTCAATCACACACTGAATGCGGGACGCGTACTGTCTTGCCCAGCCTATCTTTATGGCAAGTCAATGCATTCGTCTTTTGGTCTTATGATCAACCGTTGGTTTTGTTTCACGGTTCGCATCGGCCAAGGGTCGGATTTTTCGGAAAAATGTCCACGAAGCTCGTCATCCATTTCAGCCAGATCTTTAGGATTGGGAGAAACCTTGGTAGAGTAGGCGTTCCGCTTACATAGCCCCTTTTTTGGAGTAGTTCGGCATGTTTTCGCAGACGCTGCGAAAAGTGCGATAGCTCCGGGTGTTTCTCGCACCACAGAGCCGTCACCTAAAGGTCCCGAGATTCCGCCGATCCATCGCATTGAATCCATTTTCATTGGCTCCCCCAGCTCTAGAGTGGTCGCCAATGTTGGCCTCACCCATTGTCGGGAGCCCTGCGCGTTCTGTTATTTTGAACCGCACCTACTACAACTATGTTTGGTGTTGTCACTGTTGTTCCCACGAGAAGCTAGGGAAAGGGGTTCGTCCATCCTTGTAGAGCCCCGCATGCAAGGATAAGGCTGCGTACTCTGAGAGGTCGCCCAGTATCCCAGAGTCACCGTTCTAGACACCTCACCCAGGTGCCATTCAGCTTTCGACACGGTTTTCGCACCTCCGCTTGGGAGTTAATTCCTTCGGGACTACTCCTGGAAAATTGTCCGCGACTGCCTATTTATTTTTGTAACTTTGTCACAGGCCTATTTATTTTTGCCTATTTATTTTTGTGGCTTTGTCATAGGCCCTTCGGTTCGATTCTAGAGGAATCAAAATCGAACCGGACCGTGTGTTTGTATTTATGTCGACGCAAAATTATTACTATGCAACAGTTCTACAACAAAAAATTCATTCTTTGCACCAACATTTTTTTTTAAACATAACTATTTTTGAAAATACTTGAAACATGATGGAAAGTATTGAAAATGGAAAGGAACTTTTGGCAGAACTTCTTCAAGATATACGTTTCGCTTCTTGAATTTTTTTTAACTCGTACAGTAAGAAAAAAATATATTTTTCATACTAAGTCTTGATTTTTTCTATCTTCTTTATTTTTAACTCTCAACTACCACACTAATGCAAATTTGCACCAACAAAATATTCAAACAAGTGTCTTTCGTCACCCAGTAGATAGAAGGGTGTCAACCCCCCACGTTAAATATCTCCTTTCGTTACTGAGTCATGTCAGGCCAGGCCCAGCGTCATTCGCCCTTAACTTTCTGTCAGCTTTGGTTTGAAAGTCTCGCTTGGTACGAATTCGTACTAGTTTGGTAGTTTACGGTTGCAAAGTGAGTGCTGAGGAATAAATTCAATTTTTATTTTTTTATTTTAATTTATAATTTTAATTATAATTTAATTTTAATTCATAATTGTTTTTTTCAATTACATTTTCTCTAGATCTGAGTAATTTTATATGATAATTCTTATTTTTAACATAAATTTACCAAAAATTATACTTGCGTGTTAAAATTAAGAAGTATGGGTATTGCGCTCATCGAGAAGCAACTGCAATGTAGCTTACAAATACAGTGAAACTCTTCTATAGCGCCGATTTTGAGGCTGGCGGTGGCCTGAGTGCATGTTTGAGTGAGAACCGCTGACCCCACGCACCCCGCGCGACTCCTGTTATACCAACCTGCGACGCGGCGTCAATTCTGGTAAGGGCTATAGAAGAGAGGGCTATTGAAAGGTTTCACTGAACTAACCATGTTTATAATCACTTTTACTATTAACTTTGTATTATCATTTAATAACAATATTTCAATATTATGAATTTTCATCACTAGAAGGGACAAAGGGTCCATTTTGGACCTTTTTGGCATTGAAAACGCTGCTGTTCCCTTAACACTTTTTTTGGGGGCACCCATGACTTTTCTGATGATGGGATACTTAGTATTTGTGCGAAATTGCTTAAAACTGTCAAAATGTGGCTAGGGTCCAATTTCGTCCCTCGGGCCTTCTAGGTATGCGATTTTTCCGGCCTTTCTAATATTAAATGACGAGTAATATTATTGTTCATAAAAAGCGTATGTGTGACGAAAAGCGTGATTCAGTATGCACTGCGTGCACTATTTTTATAGAATAAAGTCTCGAATAACTTCTACTTTTAACTTTGTATCCTCATTTCATAATAATATCTCGATATTATTCGTGTTTAAATAATAAAAATATTATTATTTATCAATTATAAGATTTTTCAATGTGTCTCCCATTCTAGATTAAGTACTGATTGATTTTATTTGTTGTGTACTTAGTATTTTTTCCTAAAAATATGTACTTCGATCAACAATTTCAAAAAAAAAAAATTCATTTTTGATAATTACTGAAAAATTACATTCCAGATTAGTTCTTCTCATTTTTGTCTTTTTTTGCTATTTAAAAATTGTTTTAACATTTATTTGTATTACCATTGCATTTATCAATAACTTTTACACTGAAAAATATATCTTGTGAATTATATTTCCTTCAGTTATGCACGAATGATCACAGGAAAATGCGAAATCCCAATTCGCTCTAGTGTGGTATATACGTATGACTTATACTGGATTTTTCCAGATATAAAAGGAAATGGTTAAATTTAAGTTTTTCACAAAGGACCTCGCACAGAATTCATGGGAAAATTTCTTTCGGTGGACTTCGATAACACGCTTTTCGTAACGGCCAAACGCAAAGCGCTTAATATGTTCAATCAACTGCAACACTCACTATTTCGGGACAGAAACGGTGATTAAATGAGGTCGGTATCAAGTGCGGTAATTCCAATCATAAGAATCGTCTTCTTCTCGCAAAGGCCGAACGCTAAGCGCTCAATATTTAGACTAAACTGCAACGTTCGCAGTTTGAGGGTAGCAAAAGTGCTTGAATAAGGTCAGTATAAAGTGCGATAATTTCAATCATATGAATCGCCCGCTTCTCGCAACGTTCAGGCGCAAAGCGCTTAAATTTTGAAAATAACGGCAACACTCATTGTTTCAGGGCAGGAAAGGTTATCAAATATGGTCAGTATCAAATTAAATTGTACGAATTATATATATCGTCCACTTCTCACAATGTTCGAACGTGAAGTGCTCAATATTTCGAATTAACTGCACCACTAACTGCTTCAAGGCACCATCGATGATAAAATAAGGTCAAAGTCAAGTGCAGCTGCTGCGAGAATTGGACGGTATATATGATTGGCACAAACGCACTTGATAATGATCTTATTTTAGAAGCATTGCTGCCCTAAAACTATAAGTGTTGCACTAAATTCCAGATATTGAATGCTTTGCGTTCGTAAGTTGGAAGAAGCGGGGGATTTATATAATTAGCATTACCTCCAAAGAGCTCACTTTGCACCCTTTCTCCACTCAAAGCAGTAATCATATCATTAATGATAATACCCTACGCGCTTCACCATCTGCAATTGCGAGAATATGACGATATATATAATTAACACAATCGCACATGATTATGACCTTATTTCGAAACTATTGCTGCCCGGAAACAGTGAGTGTCGTATAGATAATTCTTAATATTGAGAGCTTAGCGTTCGACCGTTGCGAGAAAAGATCGATATATATGATTGAGATAATTTCATATGATTAAGAACTTTTTTTAGAACCGATGCGGTCCTCAAACTGTGATTGTTCCAGTTGATTCATAATATTTAGCGTTTCCCGTTCGAACGTTGCGAAAAGCAGACGATTCATATGATTGGCATTACCGCACTTGACACTAAGCTTCTTTTATCACCGTTGCAGTCCCGAAACAGTGAGTGTTGCAGTTGACTAGAAATATTTAGCGCTTAGCACTCGGCCGTTAGAAAAAGCGTGTTGCGTGAGACGGACGTAATGTTTACAACATTTTACTGCGTGATACTGATGCTATACGGATATATCTTATGCTCTAATTTTACGGCTTGGCGCCGTATAGCGTTTAAACTGTCCTTTTTTCATTTTATGGATATTTCGTTAGGCCCTTATATCCTACAAAATTACCAAGTTATAACCAAATCTACCGAAAGACATTTTCCCATGCATTCTGTACGGGATCCTTTGCAAAACCATACAAATCTTGAAAAAGTTAAATGAATGTTTTTTAATATTTTGCATTATAAATTTATTTAGGTTAATTAACAGATAGATAACAATCCTTTTCCAATATGAGTAGTCTATTACTGTCATTTACTTTTATTTTTTCATTATTTAGGCGACTGTACAAGTTTTTAAAACAGTGACATTCTGACTTAACTAAATTACTAGTAATCTCTATTTTATTAAAAATGATTATTATTACAACTACTTGTATTACCAATTAAAATTATAATTATACTAATAATATAATGTTACTGAATTTATATTTGACATAGAGAAATAGATTTTAAAACCATTTAAAATGCAAGTTAACTGTCAATTCCAGAACTTGAACAAGAAAAATTAGGCTCGAATTTCTACTTTTTAATAGAGGCCCCAAAAAATAGTACAATTTATACACTGTTTTCTGAGGATAACAACTGCATTAACAATTATGTATGCGACTTTTATTGCTTCTTAATTAATCCCAGGCCAGCTTCACAACAGAAAGCTATCATTGAGCCAAAATATCCAAAAACCAGGAAGACATCAATAGGATTGCTATCTGACCTGATCCCTCTCCCCTCGTGCCATAACTCTCATCTTTACACCCAAATTGTTCTCCAGATAATTTCATTGTACGCTGCCTTTCTCTATCAATCCACTTTCTTTTAATTTTGATATTACTTTGTTTAATCAACTTAAATATGGAAATGCTGGTTCTGCAAAAATAGCACGGACACTCAAAAATACATATTCAGGAACAATTTTCATCCTTTGTCGTCCGCCACTGTCCCTTTCATTTTTAATCATCCATCGTGCAGTATCCTCTCGTACTATACAAGATATATTTTTCGACTACATCAAACGACTTAAGCAATCTCCAATGGATATGTCCAGTTTATTGGATTTATTCAGTAAAACATGAAGTTTCCCTTCGGACGAAGCAAGCAAATGATTCTGGACTCTAGTACTGATCACTGTTCTAAGACTTGACGAGAGAACGTCATCCAGTGATTTAAAGTCGATTTGCATTCTCTTTTGGAATCGGATACTTGTCAGAACCGTGTAAAAATGAAGAGTGCAGTAGAGAAGTTAGTAAGATAGATCCAAATAATATTCTTTCAGCTAATTTTCGAGGTTCATGAGGTAGTCAAAATTCAAGAAACATTTGAAATAAAACGTCAAACTGCTAATGCCTGCCTATACGAAGTGAAAGCATTTGGATATAATCCAATTGATCAGCAAGAAAAGGAGCAGGAAGAACAGTGTGTATAATTTCCATTCCATGGTCAGCAAATACGACTTCTCAGGAAAATTCGGTAACACTTCTACGAAACATGCTTGATTAGTATCAGTACCGGTGATGTAAAGAGTTCTGTTACTCGTCTGGGATCTTGCCTTTTGAACTGGAGTGAATTGTTTTCGATTGAAGACCATGTAGGCCTGTATTTTCTTTTTGTATGTAGCTAGGAATTCCCCAGCCTCTTATCCTTGGAGTATACCATGATATCCGGAAATTCATTGCTTTTGACAAACTTTCTGTCATGATGACATCGGGTCCAGATGCAGTAGGAAAAGGTGGAGAAGGAAACAAACCCACCTTCATCTTGTACTGATGCAAATCTCGACTCTTATCAGGGATGAATGACCAGGTTCAAAGTAGTCGATTGAGAATCATTAAAAGTAGGCAATATACTAAAATTTCTGCCTTTTTATCCGTTACTTCTTGAATACCAATCTTCCAGATGGGAACTACTTTTGAGATGTTTTGAAAAACTTTTGAAACTTCAGTGGTTTCTGTAATTTTATTTCGATCGAAAAGTACAAGTACCTGGCTGGCTTCAGTAGGAAATTTTGGAGCAAAGAAAATAATAATTCAGCACTTGTTGATCATTGTGATCAAACATTAACACCGAGATTTATTGTTTTGTGTTATTAAAGTTCTTGTTTCTCTTATAAACGACAAAGAAGTTCACTTGTTCCATAACTAAGAAGAATGTTATGAAAAAAAGAGTCGCTATGACAGCATCGTTGCTTTTTATATAATTAGCTACCCTGATGCGAAATATTACAGATTCTCTTATAAGATTAAAAAATGTTTCTACTTTTTGAAGGTTACAACTACTGTGAAAATTTATTTTTATGATTTTTTGTACTTTTCGATATTGATTGCAGGCAGAATTGCTTATTAGTTCAAGTAATTTATTAAAACTAGTATAAATTACCCTGTGTATCCTATTTTTCAGTACTTACATCATAGAAACATCTTTGCTGTAATTGCTTTTTACATCTACACCTCCGTTCATTATGAGTCTATTTGCTGACAGCACTGCACATGTATGAAACTTTAATACAGAAACAGTCTTACATATGGCGCTGTCAGCAAATAGTGTCATATTGACCGAAGGTGTCGATATGTTCAACTACCTAGACACAAAATTTTACACATTCTCTAATAGGTTGAAAAGAATGGATGGATTATCTTAAAATTGCGAAATTTTCGTCAAAACGACCAATTTACAGTTCGTGTAAAGGTCATATTATAGAAAATTCCGTGAACTTGGCCGGTTCGTCTTATGGGAAATTCCGTAACACTAGGCAGAGTCAAGAAAAATTGTACAATAATATTTTCCTCTACAGTTTTGAACTAAAAATTATTTATACCTGCATTCAATATCGAAAACTTAAAAAAAACCATTAGCAGCCATTTCTCCCAACATCATAGTTTATTTAAAAATTAAAAGAGTGAGGATACTTTTTTTATAGATGGAAACGATCCTCTCAATTCCGTTCCAAATTCTAAAAAAGATATTTCATATTTTTGTCACATTTTTTTATTCTGGGTGAAAAATGACCTTACGAGCACGAATTTTCAGGTACTTAATGTGAAGATTCGCGATGTTCCGGAAAAGAAAAACAGTTTTTGGAAATTTCTTTTATAATTTACTTTGGTATTGTTAGTCTTTACTAGTCTCTATATAATTAGTAAATATATTATTAGTCTATATTATACAGTATAATATCGTTTTTCAGAAAAAAAAAATTTTCATTTTTATGAACCAATTTTTAGATTCATTTATTGAGTGCAAATTAATTTTTATCTATTCAAATAGTCTTAACAATTTCGGAACATGCGGTAACATTTTTAATGATTATCCAAAATAATTGATTAAATTACTCGACTTTTCTTTTTGGTCCCTAAAACGATAGTCAGTTTTCACACAAAATCAATACCCGCTGATTATGATGACAATATAAAAGTAGAACTCGAATTAAATTTGGTGTCGTTATGCATTTCATTAGCACACAAAATGTGTGCAGAGTCAAAAAAGGGACTTATATAGCATTGAAGTATTGGTCTAGCATAGTCCAGATCTGCATTGATTGAAATTTTCTGCTTACCAGTTTTTTTTCAGTCGCATTTGAATTCTTAGATTAGATTAAATTATCCCTAGTAGACCACCATAAACTGAAAGTCGTTTTTTTGCTGTAAAATTAGTTTTTTAATAATCCTTTATGATCAAAACGATTTCCCCAGGTATTCTGGTCGCAAAAAAAATTCTTCTTCAAAAGTTTTTAATAATGGAAATTTAATGTTTCAACATGATCATCATTTTTCTCGTTAACGGCTCCACGGATTTGTACTATTATTACGTTGAAATCTTTGTTTATATTCGTACCTTTCAGAAAAGTTCCTTCTTAATATGAAAGCATTGAATTTGTTAAAAAATTACTAATTATTTATAAACAAATTTTACTTTTGTTCTCTCAAAAGAAAAATGTTTCGCAAATTATTCTACATTTTTCTAGGGAGAAATGCGAAAAGAAATACTGAAACACACTCCACTTCAAAGGGGGAGGGTCGGTAAGGCCGGTTTTTGGCCTAATTTATTTTTGGACCAAAAAATCTGAAAAAATCATGGTAGTATCTTATAAGTATCCCGAGT
>NC_046665.1:68236759-68241321 GCF_010883055.1 Belonocnema kinseyi
ACTCGGGATACTTATAAGATACTACCATGATTTTTTCAGATTTTTTGGTCCAAAAATAAATTAGGCCAAAAACCGGCCTTACCGACCCTCCCCCTTTGCCAAGTTTTTTAGGGATTGAAGAGGACTATCTAGGCAATAGAACAGTACACTGAAAAAACTAGTTGGTTGGGACAACTAATAAAGTAGAAGGCCCAACTATTTTAGTATGTAATATATGCCGCTGCTATTATAGTGTTTGAGGCTACTACTTTTATTCGCAAGATTGATAATAGTTGTCCTTGCTACTTAATTTGTTCTCGCTATAACTTTCGATGGTAGGTGCTACGTTCAGACATGTGTATTTACTACTTTATATAGTAAGCGTTACCACTTTAATTAGTAAGTCTTAGATTAAATTAGTTGATCTTACTACTTAAAGTAGTAATCATTACTATTACATAATATTATATAATATTACTGTTCATATTACTGTTCATTCTTATATTTCCTTACAATTCATATCATTTTATTCATCCAGCTGGAAAGCTCAATTTTTACGATGATGTATTTATACAAATTAGGGTAACTTTCCAAGGAGGCCTGTTTTGAAGTTTTCGTTGAACTTATTTGACACATCGAGTTCGCATCTAGGTTATCCATCAATCAAATTTGCCATGAACCAACAAAGTAACTGGAAATAAATCCTATGAAAAATATTAATTCCACAATTATTTCAAAACAGGCCTCCTTGAAAAGGTGCCCAAATCGTAGGCCGTAGAGGACGCCCTAAGGATCTATACGATGCTCTTAAATATTTTCCACTTGTTTACACATTATACGTAAAGGTTCAGATTAAAATGGCGATCATCGAAAACATGACGAAACATTTCCATGCGAATATTGGCAGCACTGCTCAGCATTCAGTTCTGCCAATATCGCCAAGGGGCAAAACTTGTAACCTTTACTACTTCATAGGAGGACTAACGGCGACTTGTTACCGTAAAAAAACTGGTTAGTTACTGTTACCATCGAAGTAGTTGTCGTAGCTTATACCAACTCTACTAATAAGGCGTTTCTTGTCGTAACTAACCATTTTTTTCAGTGTGCAAGTTTATGTTTCTAAAATGTGATATTTATACGATTTTCAAGTCTTTGAGTCAAAATTTGAGTTTTAAATTACTCCACAGTTTCTCAGTTTTTGCTTAGCTTAGAAAAATAGTTGGAAAATCAATTTTCACTATTACCTGTTTTTTTCTTCGTCGACAGCAAAAATAACAACATGTAATGTTTGGATTCATTTTCCTTCTTTGTACAAATAACATAAAGTGCTCACTCTTGGTGTTGTTTCACGTATGCTACATTCCATACCGTGGCGTAACCGTTTGCATGCTCGCATATATTAAATAAAGTCAGTATTTAAATCTAGTTTTGATTTAGACGTGTAAGTGGGTCTTCATAATGCGCGCGAAAATCCTGCTGCCTCGATAGATACTGGAGCGATTACAATGCCCGAAAAGGGTTGTGTAGCCTGAGACGTCTTTCAGTCCATCGAGGTAACGATGCCAGTAGCAATGAACTGTTCTGCAGGGGGCGTTAGGGTGTGAGGATGGTGCCGTAGTGTGTCCGATGACGAGTTGACATGGTCCTCGTGGAAGTCGGAAAATCCCTTATAGTTAAGCCTCGGGAGGTATGAGGGTTATCACCCTCAGGACGGCGGACTCACCTCGATCGGAACAGGATCCCTAGAGTGCGGGTTTTTCTTCAACTGTATGGAACTTAACAATTACAAAAACCAAATTAAACAAAAATCCAACACTAGCCATGAATTTAACGAAAATTCGAACTGTCTCAAAATATCGAAGAAGTCGAGAAAAATATTATTTCTTCACTTGAGCAGACATAAATTAAAACTTTTTCAAGTGAGGAATATGAAAGTGACGATTGCACACACGCCACACTAAAGATGCTGCTGAATACTTGGCCTCAGATTTGAAAAAAGAAATTTGGTAACAAAGGTACTGCATCCACCGTATACCGAAACAGAGAAAAAGATTTTCTAAAGTACTTCTCTCAGGACTCTGATTTAGTCTATTGTTCAGATGTTAAGGATTTGATGAATGAACTAAAACCAAATATGTATAAAGTTGATGAGTGGAGGCTTTTCATTGACTCTTCCAAGCGAAGTCTTAAAGCACTGTTGCTTCAGAATAAAAATAAGATCGCGTCAGTACCAATAACCCTCTCCACTATACGGAAGGAAGAGTAAATTGATATTAAGAAGGTTTTGAGTCTGATTAAGTAATCAATCAAGAATTAATAAGTGAAACATAACACACCTTGACGTAACATTAACGAAAAAAACTTTAAACAATACAAAAAAGTTAGTTTAAACATTGTTTTTACCCCCTCCACGCACACACCTTTACGATATACTATGAAGCATATGGATTTAATTATTTAACCTTTATAATAAAATAAACTAAAAGTCCTATAAAAAACTCAAGATAGTTCTGGATTCGTCTCGGCAATATCTCCAGCTAATTTTTTTCCATTTTTTCAACAAATTAATTATTTAAGCAATTATATTGTTTATAACTTTATGCAATTTATTCAAGGTTTTTGGTTAACTCTTAAGAGTTAATGAATCCAGAACTATCTTTAGTTTTTCCATAGGACTTTTAGTTTATTTTATAATAAAGTTTAAATAATCAGATCTATATGCGTCATAGGATATCGTTAAGGTGCGTGAGTGGAGGGAGTAAAAACAATGTTTAAACTAACTTTTTCTCATTGTTTACATTTTTTTAATTTATGTTACGTCAAGGTATGTTATGCTTCACTCAGTAACTCTTAATTATTTACGGATTAATTTTTTTTACGGAGTTTGTGTGGAAGGTGTGATTGGAGTGTGAGGGTGAAAGTCTAAGAGGTGAGTATGGTTGAGAGGGGTAAATTGGGTAGTTAAACATTAATTTACATTGCAGTTGTAGGGTGGGATTTTGCTAAATAGGGAAAGTGAGGTTAGGTTTGCAAGGGAGCAGGGTAGTTTTGTAGTCAGGCGTTTGGGCCTTTATGGTGGACAGCACCCTTACGAAACATCTCATGGCTACATTATGTACTTTTATGTATGGATAGGTTACCGTTACCCTCTGAAAAGCGGGAAGTGGGCAGCGAGAGTACTCACAGTGCTGGTAGTGAATTAGACGGGGAGGAAATTTCTAGAAGGACACGACGGCTAGCTGTGCGTGGCCCAGTTTCGATTGGCGCGTCAGGGAGGGGGAGGAATCGAAGCGAAGGAAGTGGCAAGGCAAGGGAGAGAGCATCCAGTGCCTTTAAAAAAAGCGTACGAACGCATAGGTCCCCCTCCTCCTCCCCTAAAAATGGAGAGGCAGGCGGAAAAAGAAGCTCTCGGCTTGCTGATAGGCGAGATCAAAGGGTTGAGGGAGAACGTAAGAGGCGCTATGGAGCAGATGGAAAGTATGAGGGATGACCTGACGGTAAGAGATGAGAGATGGGAAAAGTGAGTAAAAGAGCTGATGGGAAAAGTAGAAGGATTGCAGTGGGAGTTGGCGTCGGTGAGGAAGGAAAAAGAGGATAAAATAAAGGAGATGAAAGAAGATATTATGGTGTGGAAGGAAAGGACGGAAAAAAGGCTGGAGAAGGTGGAGGGCAGGTCGAGAATGAAAGCATTTGACAGGGAGGACGGCGAGAAGCAAGGTATTTGGGAGAAGGTGGAAATTATGATAGAAGAGAAAGTGGGAGAGCGTAGGAATGAAAAGGAAGAGAGAGTGGATAGGAAAAGGAGAATGAAGTGGCGCCGGTGGAATTCGAGAGCTGGGAAGAGAAATTGGGGGTAATGCGTAACAAAAATAGGACAAAGGACAAGAAAGTTTTCATCGATCAAGATTTGACGAGGAACGAAAGGGATGTGCCGAGAGTACTAAATGACAGGGCTAGGAAGGGGAGGAGTGAAGGGAGAGCGGCGAAGGTAGGGTATCGGAAAATAAAAATAGACGAGAAAATAAAAATGAGACGAGGCTAGTGGGAAAATTATAACAGGAGTTAGGTATGGATCAGAGGAAGGCGTTCATGAAGAGGGAGAGGAGGAGGGCGTGCAAATTAGAGCTGCAAAGATGGGAAGGGTAACTTATAAGTTTGTGACTGTGTACAATAAGGATGGGATGGAAAGAATTAAAGAAAGGGTGGAAGACTTACTAGGAGAGAGAGATGAGGGTATGGTGGTGCTGGGCTGGGGGGGGGGATTTATTGCGAGAATTAGGAGGAAGGGGGTCTGTGCAGGGAAGGGGAGAGCTTCGAAAGAAAATCTAAAGATCAGATAATAAATAAAGAGGGGAGATTCTAAGAGGCTGGATAGAGGACACAAGCTGGGCGGTGGCGAATGGTATGGTGACAGGGGACGAAAAGGGAGAATACACGTATGTGAGTAAGATGGATGTATCGGTGACAAACTATGTGATCATGAGTATGCAAGGGTAGAAAGAGATAGAGAAATTCGCAGTGGAAGAGAAGGTGGAATCAGACCATGAGCCTTTAAGTTTGTGGATAAAGGTGGGGGGGGGGGG
>NC_046665.1:68241334-68245287 GCF_010883055.1 Belonocnema kinseyi
GAAGGGTCGTTAGGAGAAAGGGTGTCATAGACGAGAGGGGCAATAAAGAAGTATAAGGAGCAGTTGGGCAACGTAAGGTTTGAGAGGGAGTTGGTGGACGAGATATGGGAGGATCTAAAAGAGAAAGTGAAAGGTTGTGTACAAAAGAAGGTATTTAGTAGGAAGAAGAAATGAATAGTGAAGCCGTGGTGGGATGGGGAATGTAAAATGATGAAGAGGCAGGTGAAAATGAAGTACAGAAAGTGGAAGGAAGAAACCGCGAAAAGGGAGGAGTACGCAGAAATAAGGAAGGCGTTTAGGGTGATGTGTAAGAAAAAAGATCAGGAAACGTAAAAAGACCTAAAAGAGGAGTTGAAAAGTGTTAAGACAGAAGGGGACGTGTGATAGATAATTAATAGGTTTAGGAAACGTAGGGTGAGGATAAGTGAGAAGATAGGGAGCGACGAATGGAGGAAATTTTTTAGGGATCCATTTCAGGGGTCAGAAGCATGAAAGAGAGATGAGGGGATTAGAAGCAGGAGGGAGGTAGATGGAGAGGAGCTGAATGGCGAGGAATGACATAAGAGGTAAGGCAGAGGCTGAAGAGGATATTGCAAAAAGTATGGAGGGGGAGGGATTCCCAAGAGGGTGGCGGAAGGGGTTGATCCTACCACTGTACTAGATAGGGAATAGAGAGAGGCAGGAAAATTATAGAGGAATTACGCTAATGGATACTGCGTACAAAATATACGCGATGGTGTTGGCAGATAGGCTGCGCAAGGATGTTGAGGGTAAAGGAATATTGTCGGAGACGCAGGCGGGATTGAGGGAGGGAAGGAGTACTATTGACAATATTAAGTCTTGCAGCACGTGGTGAATAGAGAACTAACCAAAAAGGGTGCCAAAGTGTACGCATTTTTCGTAGATCTAAGGGGCGCGTTCCCTCCCGTGGATGGCAGAGGTTGTGGGAGGAAATGGAAGAGAGGGGAGTGAAGAAGGGCCTGATCGAGAGGGTAACGGAGGTATATGAGCAGACGAAAGATAGGGTGAGAGGAGGGGAGGGAATCTTTGTGGGATTCTGGATGGAATAAGGGCTCGAGGCAAGGGTGCCCGCTTAGTCCAACGCTTTTTGCAATTTTAATCATGAATATGGAAAGTAAGCTAGCGGCCAGAGTGGTAGGAGGAGTTAGGGTAGAAGGAGTCGGAATATGGTCACTCCCATATTTAGATGACATAGTGCTGCTAGCAAAGAGCGAAGATGCTTTAAAGGAGATTATAAAAAGGTTGAGAAGATACTTGGAAAAAAATAGGTTAGAGTTAAATGTGGACAAGTCGAAGGTTATGGTGTTCAAGGAAGGAGGTGGGAGAGATAATGGAGGGGTGTGGAAGTGGAAGGGAAAAGCGGTATAGGAAGTGAAAGAGTTTGTGTACCTGGGCTTCCTACTTCGAAGGAATGGGGGAGTGCATGTTCATATAAAAGAGAGGGTGAGAAGGGCAAATATGGTGACGAGGCAAGTGTGGGGGCTAAGGAAGAGGTTTTTTGCAAATGATTTTGCAAGGAGAATGTAATTATTTGATACACTAGTTATGAGTGTCTTATTTTACGGAGTGGAGGTGTGGGGGTGGAAGGTAAGTGATGGTGTAAATAGGATACAGAAGAGGTATGTAAAGTGGACACTGGGTTTGGCAAGGAAAACGCCGAACTATATTGTCAGAATGGAGACGGGAGGAACGAATTTAGAAATTATAACAGGGAGTGCAAAGATGGAGGTGGAATGGGAAAAGTATTTTAGAACAAATGGATTGCAGATGGATGAAGTGAGAAAGATGCACGAGGAAGGAAGGAATATGAGTTGATTCAAAAGAATGACATGGAGAAAGAGAAGGCAGAAGGAGAGGAGAGAATAAGAGAATCAACGATTAACGGGAACTATGTGTTGATTATGCCCATAGAGAGAGCGCAATATTTGTCTCAATATTTGTTGCATGGAGAATTTGAATAGGTTCTGGCTTTCTAGAAAGAATAGAATGTGTGAATTGTGCGGGAAGGGGGATGCAAAAGTTGAGCACTGGTTGGAGGAATGTGAAGAGGTGGAAAGAAATGGGATAAGCATGGAGGTATTGTTGCATGAAAGGGGGACAAAAGGGCAGTAGCATGGGTAAAGGGGGTGTTGGGTAAGATGAAGAAGAAGAGAAGGAAGGAGAAAGAGGAATGGATAAGAAAAGAATGTGAATAGGAGAGGAAGAAAATGTAAGAAAACTGTAATTATTGTAAATAGTAGTTATGTATTAGGTGTTAGCCGCAGAGGCAGAGGCTGGTAATGCGAGGCATAGCAAGAAAAAGGCGACATGCGTGCGATTTTTACCAAAATTGTCAAATAAATATAATATATATAATTGTAATATAATTGTTTATATACATTCTTTTTGAAATAACAATAATTGTATGTGTTCCATTTTCTATTATGTTTTAAAAATTTCCAATAGAAAACTGATTGAGCAAATAAAAATTGTTTAAAGAAATAGAAAGGTCTTGATCATTAGTAAGAATGTATCTAAATTATGTAATTATTAAATAAAAAGTACCATAGGGTACCAATTTGAGAAGAAAGTGGACATCTCTGGCTCAAAATTTATATATTAAAAAAAAACTAATTAATTGTTCAAAAACCACATAATATTTTTGGAAAAATCGACTACTCCAAACAATATATAAAATTTAACATTTCATTAAAAATATAAGATTTTAAAAAAATTTGCGGGAAAAAATAATTATTGAAGTAAGTTACATTTATTTAAACAATTAATAATTGTTTCACAAATCCTGGTGGACATTCAAATTGTCCATTTGTAACTATTCATCTTTGAAAAATTGCAGAAAGTACTGAAAATTATCAATAATACGTAAAAATGTAGTTTTTTATTTTTGGGTCATATTTGGAGCGTTGCGGGGTAGATGCTCCTCTTCAATTCCTAAAAAATTTGTCACGTTTCGATCAAACCCTGAAGTATTAGTTCAATTTGCGGAAAATCCTAAATTTCTCCATAATAATTAAATGGGATTTGAAAGTGCCAAGTGGCGCGTGTTAATATTTGAATTTTAAAAAAAGACGGATTTTCATTCACTATAAATGGAAACTTTGGGGGGAGGTGACTTGTCATATAGCTCGAAAATCATTTTTTGGACCACCTTAACATACATATGTTGTATGCAGGATACAAACTTACCGTTTGATGTGAAATACATTCCACACTCATTTTTGAATAATTTATGAACGAAATATTATGGTTATGTATATTTTCATTCTAACAATTGCCTGTCTGAAAACTATATATGGTATGTACTAATATGTATTTCTCACGAAGGAATAATAAGGAGACCCAACTGCCAGTAGGAAGCCATCTGAAGGTAAGTACCTTTTAAATTTGTAATATGATAAATAGGCTAAAGATTCTCAAGGCTCTGAGAAGCTCTGAGAAATTCTCCGCAGGGACTCAGGTAGTGAGTAAAAGTTAAATTTCTAAATCATTTCTATTAAAATTAAATGACAGTTAGGTAAAACAATAAAATATATAGACGTTTATTGTACTTACAGTGAAGGCTTTAAAAAAACGAAGTGTATTTGCCTTCTTCGGCGTGTAACTTTGTCCACAACCCGGAACTTGACACCTCATGGCTTAGAACACATTTCTGACACTTGCATCAAAACAAACAGAACCTTTCAACTTACGTCAATTTGACAAAGTTTCTCACTCGCACACTTTTCCATGTATAGGAAGAGGACAACAACGCACCTGCGCACTCAAATCTAAGATCTTCCTGTAATGTGCGTATCACTTACGGTCATGTTTCTATTGCCAAGTGGGGGAACGAAGGTACGAGGGTAGTTCAATAAGTCCTTAGAATGAAGTATAAAAACAATTTTTTTTGGGTAAATTTTTTTTTATTTTTCAACATAATCTCCTTGGAGCTC
>NC_046665.1:68245387-68273337 GCF_010883055.1 Belonocnema kinseyi
CCCAGTTATAAACCGTTGCTAAGGCAGGGGCAGATGTGCCATGAACTGAGTCCAATTCATTTTTTATCTCATATGGAGTTAACCCTTTAAATGAAAATGTTTTATTACCGCTCTGAACTCGTTTTTTTCCATTTTCCTTAACGAACAATTTTTTTTCAATTGGTTATCTAAACACGTAAACTCAGAAGATGTGGACTGTGACTGCGTCGGGAGTGGTGCTGACTGAAAACAGATGATTTGGAGCGATTCGCGCGCCATATGTTGGTCATTCTAAGGACTTTTTGAACTACCCTCGTAGGTCTCCTTATTATTCCTTCGTGGTATTTCTTCTAACGAAAAATATAATTACCTCAATTCGAAAAAAATAATTATATAACAGATATCATCCATTCGTCTTAATTTAAATGTGATTTTATAATCACAGAATATAATTACTTCTCAGTACATACTTGCTACCATGTGCAATATGAATGTACATGTCCAGATTTATTTTCATCGCGAGCGCTTATTGAGAGGCAATGCTTCGAAATCTCCATCGGTTAACGCGCAGGATAGAAAGTGGGGGTTACGTTGAAGCGCTTTTGAAGGCAAGGCGCCCTATTGAGAGGCGCCCTAATGAGAGGCTAGACTGTATGTTGTTTTTTAGGGGAAAGTAGGCGATAAGTATTTTTCCGAATTGCAAAAAATGTTAATTCTTAGGAAGTTAAACGGAATTGAATTGTGTGCTTTGTTTTTCAACAAAAGAAACCCGAATTATTAGCAGCATCAAGCAAGCTAAACCATTTGTTAGGTCAGGAGAATTGTTTACCCTAAAAATGCAGTTTTTCTCGTAAACGATGAAAGATAGCGTAGAAGAAGAAGAGGAGACATTTTTCATTTAGAGTGAGGTAATAATTAATTTAATCTAAACACAGTAAACCTCAGAAATAGATTTGACCTTTACATTGGATAAAAACGCTGCAACACGTTTATTTGACGAAAGATGAAATTTATCTGACGAAAATATTCATTTGACATATGTGATATGTCAAACGGCTGCGTCTAGGTTCATCGAAAAAATTTCCCTCATAAATTTCAAAATCCACGCGGTATTCTTCTTTAAATCGTCTCACGTTATTAAAATGATTTCAACCAAACAATCATTCACCTACACTTACAGAACACATACGCTGCACTTTGATTAGTTTATACTTTATAGTAAACACTCAACCAAATTCAGTCCTTTGCTTTTGTTTAACAAACCTTTAGTTTCTGTCGACCCTGAGGAAGACTTCAAAAATGGTAAACAAACACTATAAAGTATTAACTAACCAAAGTGCAGCGTATGTATTCTGTAAGTGTAGGTGAATTATTTTTTGGGTAAATCATTTAATTTAAAGTGAGACGATTTAAAAAATGAATACCGCGGGTATTTTCAAATTTATTGAGGAAATTCTTTCGGTGAACCTAGACGCAGCCGTTTGACATATCACATATGCCAAATAAATATTTTCGTCAGATAAATTTCATCTTTCATCAAATAAACGTGCTGGAGCATTTTTATCTAATTTAAAAATAAAATTTATTCCTGGGGTTTAGTGTGAAAACATTGTATTAACAACTTATTTATTATCATTTCTACTATTATTCTATTTAAATAATGCTAGAAAGTTGCGGTTTAATCTAAAAAAATTCAACTATTCATCCAATTTTCACTTAAAGTGAGGTAGTAATTAATTAAATTCGACAAAAATAATTATTAAAACAAATTCTTATTGTTTAAAACTATTTTCTCCAACAGTAATGCTACATTGTTGTGGTTTTTTTTTTCTTCAAATTTTCTACTTTTTGTGAACTTTTCACTTAGAGCGAGATAATTGTTATTGCAATTTAAAAAACGTAGTTGTGTAAACAAATTATTATTGCTTATGCCAGAAAGTTGCGGGTCTTATTATATTTTTTATTTCTTATTAAAATCAAATAGTAGATATTAAAAATAATTTAGGCAAAAAGGATTTTAGTAACGAAAATTATCATTCAATATGATCCATATAGAAAATTTAAAGATAATTTCAAATATTTGTTTTGTTTAATAAAAATATATTTTTAAGAGAAAGAGATTGTTAAAAACATAATCCTCTCTAACTTTTATTTATTATTCATTTATAACCAAAAAGCCAAAGCAAAGCTAAAAATTTCCGAAAAACCACAACTTTCTAACAATTATGTAAGACAAGATAGTTATAAACAATAAAAAATTGTTTTAAAAGTTATGTTTGGTAATTTTCATTAATTATAACCTCACTAAGAGAAAAGTGAACAAAAATTGGATAAAAATATAGAAGATTTTAATAAACAATAATCATTTATTTAAACAATTATGCTTGCTAAATTGCATGAATTATCACCTCACTCTAAGTGTAAAGTAGACAAAAAGTAAAAAATTTCAGGAAAAAACCGCAGTTTTTAAGCATTATTCAAAGAGAATATTAGTAAAAATAATGATAAATTGTTCAAAACAATATACTTGTTGACATTAATTAATTATTAGCTCACTCTTATTGAAATGTGACGAAAAAGTGAAACATTAAAAGAAACTTCGACATTCTAACATTGTTCAAATAGAATATTATGAAAAATAATAATACATTGTTTAAACAATTATATTTGTTAACTTTAATTATTCATTAACTCACTTTAATTGAAAAGTGGATAAAAAGTAGAACATTTAAGACAAAACTGCAACTTTCTATCATAATTCTAAAGGAATATTATGAAAAGTTATAATACATTGTTTAAGCAATTATATTTGTTAAATTGAATTGATTATTATCCCACTTAATGGACAACTGGACAAAAAGTGGAAAATTCTAGAAAGAACTACAACTTTCGAGCATTATTCTAATAGAGTATTATTCAAATTATGATAAGTGTTCAAACAATTATATTTGTTAACTTGAATTAATTATTACTTCAGTCTAATTGAAAAGTGGTCAAACGAATAATGTCTGTTGAATTTAATTGATTATCACTAGTTGTCTTTAAAAATTAGCATTATATCTACTTAAAACAATTTATATTTTTTAAACCACACAAAAATCATAATTAACGCTAAAAACTCTGGGTCCCTATAAAATATACTTATGGGGATAATGTTTAAAAAGTATTCATTCATTTGTATTCTATACCCAATTGTGAAGAGAAATGTAGAGTTTTAACTCGATTCACCTAACTTTGACAATTCTGAAAAAATTACTAAAACCTCTTCTTTACTTATGGGAAATAATTGGTAAAATTTATCGGGCTTGTGAAACCTCTAATATCATTTTTTTAAATGCATTTATTTTTTGTGGATTCGAACAAATTTGGGGACTATATGCATGAGAATTCGAAAAAAATGTCCATTTCTGGGTAATCCTAATATACTTGCAGAGACATATGCACATGGAAAAAGTAATTTTGTTACTTTTTTTTTAGTTTTCTTAAATCAAATAAATGTTTTTGCTACGTGCATTTGTAAGGTAACTGTTAAAAAATAATTAAGGTGTCAAAATAACACAAAAATCCGACACTCCCGCAAAAATAAATAATGAACCTAACTTCACTTAGAAAATTAATTAGACTGATTCAAATTTTTTAAACTACACGAATAACCGAAAAATCACGACGAATCAGGCTGAATTTGTCGAAATATCCGCATGTTATGAACCGGAATGTTCAATAACTCTGTCGTTTCATTAGAACTGGACGAAATTTAACTATATTCCGAATTTCCGATGTTTAAAACGGCAAAACGATCGGCCAGAATTATTCACAAGTTCCTTTCTTTCCAACCGCGAAAAACAAACAGACGAAGTAGTCAAGCGAAGTGTTTTATTGTAATTTTCAAATTTTATTTGAATAATAATTCCGAGATTTCTCAACACCACGACCAATAAATATAGTCACATAATTTTTTTAACTTGTAATCTAGTTTGCGAAGATGAATTACTTTCCTAACAATCTTAAACAAAAATGTATAATACAATTGCCAAGCTGACTAATGTATTCCATCGATTATACGCGTCTTCTTTAGGTATTTTCACTTCAATCACCGTCTAACTTCACTTCGTTGATTACGGAGGGAAAACAAGGGACCAAAAGCATAGAATTAGATCCATTTTTGCCCTATTTCGCTAATATCTTGGTAAAAATAACTTTTTCTATAGAAATATATTTGAAAAATATTTTTTATTTATGAAGAACTATTGAATGACATAATACAATTATGGTAATTATTATTAATTACGAAGATAACACAAAAATAAAGTTTTTTTAAGTGAAGTTAGCTGACGATTAAGTGAAAATGCCTAATTAGGTATTTTACCTTCAACCATCAGCTACCTTAAAAAAAATTGACAGTCATTCCTTGGGTTTTCCTCGATTTATAACAATTGTTCAGGGTCTTTGAAATTAATAAATTCGAACTGCTAAAACTGACAAAAAAAATTATTTAAATAATCCGAACAGAACAGCTAATTGAAATGTGCAAGGAGGAACTCTGTTGAATTTTAAACTTTTACAATTAATGCTTAAAAACTTTTTCATTCCGAAGTTTTTAATTCAAACGATCAATAATTTACAAGTATACTATCATGGCTGAATAAAAGTTTGCCAATTGAACCATTTTTTAAATTAAATATTAAATGCCGTTAAAAGGCAAAATAAAAAATTTATCTTTTATAAATTGAACACTTTAACGAGCTATGTATTAAAACTAATCCTCTCTTTCAAATCACGTTTTTAAAAGTTGTTAAATAAAACATATTCCCTTCCAATTCAGAAAAATAATTAATTACCAAATTTTCCTCCCTTCTAGCTCGATAAAAATCTTTTAAAAAACACATGTTCCTCTTTCAATTCAGAAAAAAAATTCTTTCCTGAAACTCAATAAACACGTTAAAATAAAAAAATGGTCTCTTCCAATTCAGAAAAAAAATTACCAAAATTTAATTCCTTCCAATCCAGAAAAAAATGAAAACCTAAATTTCTTTCTTTCGAAAGCAATAAAAATCTTAGAAAGAAAAGAATTAAATCCCTATTTTTGATAAAATAGAAATTTAATTTATATTTTCATAAAAGTATTAAAATTTAATTTTAGAATTATTTTAATTATAACTATAAACTGTTAATTTTTTTCAATTAAAAATAATTGTAAATCTAAATCCTCCTTTCCAACTGAATAAAAATGTTACGAATAAACAATTATATTTCTCCCAATTCATAACATATTGAAAATTAAAATTTTCTCTTTTTAAACTCAATACAAATTTTTACAATATAAAATTTCCCTCTACCAACTCAACAAAAATTAAAGTTTCTTCGTTTTAAATTCAATACATCTGTTAAAATTACAAAAATTGCCCACCTTTAAGGCAATAAAAATTTTTTTTAAAGTTTCTCTTCCAATTCGAAAAAAAATTGAATACGAAAATTTCCATTCTTTCTTTTAAAATTGAAATTGTGTTTTAAGTTGAGACTATTTATTTCAAATCATTCAGTTTTCAATTTTCAGTTTTTCAAATATTTTATAATTACTCATTTTAAACAATCATTACAAATATTTATAAATGCTTTTCAAGTGTTCTTTTTTTAATTCAAAAAATTTATATTGAATGGGTTTAAAATTGAATATTTTAGATGGAAAAAATGTTTTTATAGGATTTGAATTTGAATGAAAGTTTTAATTGTGAATTTTCAACGTTAAAATCTATCAATTGTTTAATTTTGAACATATTTAGGATCTTCTTTAACACTAGTTATGGTTTAAATCTTCAAAACTGCCTTGAAGTAGAACATTTAAAAAAAACATTTTAAAATTGCGTTTGTTAAACTGAATGATTTGATAATTGGAGAAGTCAACAACTGAACTTAACATTAGAAATAATGATGAAACTAAACTTATTTTAAATTGCATTACATCATACGATATAAAAATTGTGAAATTTTAAGTGATTGGTTACAAATTTTGCTGAAAAATTTGGAAAATTCATGGTGAAAAAATAAATTCACTGTCATTTTCCGTTTTCCTGGTCAAATAGCCACCCTGTAAATGATCATAAATATTTTTCAAATCGTGTTTCTTTCATTTTTATTATTTAAATTCTGTGAAAGGACAGAACAAAATTAAATGAGGATTTTAAAAAATTAGAAAATCGGGGAAACAAGAAATAATCATAGTGTAAATTATTTCATGTTTTATTAGTCTTGATAAACAATGGATGTGAAATTTATAAAAACGTAAAAAGCTACATGTATATAAATATATGTATATAAATTATCTATTTACAGAGTATCAGAAGTGGCGAACCAAGTAGTGTGCTTTCAATAACTAATCGCTCACCAGCAGTCTAACATTGATTCCCTAGATTCAGTTTATATCAGGTCACAAAAATCATTCGCACTTGAATCATTTTCAAATAACCAAAGCAGTATTGAGTACATATATCGTTTAAAAAACTAAACTTCACTTCTTAGCTGCAATAAAATACAATCGCGTGCAATAAACACTAGCTGCTGACGCTTTAAAATCTCTCAAAAATATCCGGAAATCTTACGAGTCATTCCAACCTGAAATGCCACGAATATCGCAGACAAAATTCATTATTATGCAATTAATAAAATCAAACATTTTCAGGAACTCAATATTAAAAATAAAATTAATAGCCTCTGTTAAAAAATCAAATCTGCTAAGCGAAGAAATTAAACCGTTTTTTATTTTTCCGCTTTGAAAGCTAAATAAATTAAATAGCTAAATAACACTAAAAATTTTGCTAATTCAATAAGAAATAAAGCGGCAGTGAGTCCCTCAAATTGTGCGAAAATCACGGTAAGTACGTATTCAATAGAAAAAATATTCTTCCTATTATTGATATTGGACTTATTGTTAGCATTTAAATTTGTTTAGGCATCTAAGCAGTCCATTTTTGTGCAAATTAATTTTAATCAACGTGGACGTATTGTCCAGTGACTGTCGCAGTTTGGTGATATCTTCTCCTTCCAGCAAAATCTTCATTCTCCTCGTTTAGTTGTGCTGAACTTGTTTCAACTCCTGGATGAACTGGAGTTACGACAATTTGCTCGTAGTCGTAAACTTTTCTCCTGAAAGAAAAGAAACAGACATTTAAGCTTAAATAATAGTTTGGAAATTAATAACAAAGCCTGCAATATCTTCTTTTAGAAACTAAACTTATCATTGCAGAGTGTAATCAATTGAATTTACCCCAGCAGTCTCAGGAGCGAATTCTTCAACCACTCGAAGAATTTAAATTCGGCAGAAACTCCAGGCTTCACGGCAGGATTTGCATGTCCAATGTAACTCCAGACGAGAAAAACGACAATGATATTCGCTGTTGCGTATCCCCAGTGGACCAGGAACATTATTAGAAGCTTCACAAGTGCCTGAAAGGCGGTAAAATTAAATTTTATCAACTCGTAAATTCAAAAGAGTGGAAGGGTCGTTTACTCTTGAAATCTGGCGTACAAGCCTACGTGAAATCTTTTGAAACCTGTGAAATCATTATGGAATTTTTCAAATCTTTGAAATTATTGTGGAATCTTTGAATTTTTTACGAAATATTTTGAAATCTTTTAAAACCTTGTCAAAACTTTGCAATTTTCAAAAATCTTTGTGAAATCTATTGAAGTATTTTCAAATCTTTTAAATCAGTTGAAATATTTGTGTAATCTTTAAAATATTTATGAAATCTATTAAATTCTTTTGAAATCTTTGAAAAAAGTTGAAATATTTGTGTTATCTTTAAAATCTTTGTCAAATTTTTGAGTTTTTTAAAATCTTTCTGAAATATATTGAAGCCTTGTAAAATATTTATAATCTTTAAAATATTTTGAAATCCTTGTAAAATCTTTTTAAATGTTTTTACATTTTTGTAAAATCTATTGAATTATTTTTTAATCTTTGAAATCTTATGAATTTTGAATTCTTGTGAAATCTCTTGGAATTTTTGTGAAATCCTTGATTAATCTTTGACATCTTTGTGAAATCTTTTGTTTAATCTTTAAAATCTTCGTGAAATCTATCTAAATCTTTTGGATTCTTTGAAATCTCTGTAGAATCTTTGAAATCAGTTAAAATCTTTGTGTAATATTTACAATTTTTGTGAATAATTTGAAAATTTTTTAAATCTTTGTGAAATCTATTAAAGTCTTTTAAAATATTTGAATACTTGGAAATATTTTGAAATCCGTGTGAAATCTTTTTAAAGATTTTTGAATCTTTGTAAAATTTATTGGGAAATTTCGGAATCTTTGAAATAGTTTGAAATCCTGTTAAAATCTTTTCAAATCTTTGTGTAATCTTTGAAATCTTTTGGAATTCTTGTAAAATATTTTCAAATCTTTGTGAAATCTGTGTGTACTCTTTGAAATCCTTGTGAAAACTTTTGAAATCTTTGAAATTTTTTATAATCTCTACGCAATCTATTGAAATATTTTTGAATATTTGAAATCTTTTTAAATCTTTGTGAAATCTTTTGAAATATTTTGAAATCTTAGTGAAATTTCTGTGTAATCTATGGAATCTTTGTGAAATCTTTAAAAACTTTGAAATATTTGTAAAATGTTTGAAATATTTTTGTGTTAATTGAAATTTCTGAAATCCTTGCCAAATCTATTGTAATATTTGAAATTTTTCTAAATATTTGTTAAACCGTGGAAAGCTTTTAAAATATTTGTAAAATTTGTGAGACCTTTAAAATAATTCTAAAAAGTTATAAAATATTTTGAAATATTTCTGGCTTCAATTAAATCTTTCATATATTTGTGAAATCTTTGAAATCTTCGGAAATATTTCGAAACTTTATCAAATATTTGTAATATTTGTGAAATCTTTTTAATTTTTCACAATCTTTGAGAAATATCTTCAAATCATTTGGAATCTTTGAAATCTTCTTCAATGTTTTACACTTTTTTTTAATCTTTGTGAATCCTTTGCATTATTTGTGAAATCTTTGAAAACTTCGGAATCTTTTTCAAATGTTCTGAAATATTTTTGACTTTATTGGAATCTTTGAAATCTTGCGGAATGATTGAAATCTCAATAAAGTCTTTTAAAATCCTTATGAATTTTTGAGAAATCTCTGAAATTTTCGGGAATATTTTTAAGTCCTTGTGAAATATTTTGAAAAATTTGTGAAATCTGTGAAAGCTTTGAAATAATTGTAAAATGTAAATTATTTTGAAATATTTGTGGCTTCAATGAAATCTTTCAAATCTTTGTGAAATCTGTCAAATCTTCGGAAATATTTCGAAACTTTTGGAATCTTTCAAATTTTCTGGAATCCTTGTGAAATATTTTAAAATGTTTTAAGCTTTTTGTTAATCTTTGTGAATTTGTGGAAATCATTTGGAATATTTGTGAAAACTTTGAAATATTTTAAAAATTTTTTCTAATATTTTTGGCTTAATTGGAATCTTTGAAATCTTGTCGAATGATTGAATTCTCAATAAAGTCTTTTAAAATCCTTATAAAATATTTGAAATATTAAAAAAGTTTCGAAATATTTGTTAAGCCCTGGAAGTCTTTGAAATCTTTAATAAATCTCTGCAATTTTCGGAAATATTTTGAAATCCTCTTAGAATATTTTGAAAAATTTGTGTAATCTTGAAAATGTTTGTGAAATGTTTTGAAATCTTTGTGATTTGTTCAAGTCTTTACGAAAACGTGGAAATCTTTTGAACTTTTTGAAATATTCAGAAATGTGTTAAAATCTTTTAAATATTTAGAGAAATCTTTCACGATATATCTTTTAAAATATATTTGACTTGAATGAATACTTTGCGAAATCTTTGAAATCTTCGGAAATATTCAATTAATTTAAAAATACTTACACCCACTAGCGAAAACCATCGATTGCAGAAGGGGCTATACCAATTCCCTAATTTTCCGTGGATATGAACTCTCCTCGTCATATTATCAGCTGCACTGTTATTTTCATCCAAACTCGGCGAGGAGTCCACAATTACGTTATCCGAAAAATTAGGATTTGCCTGTAACAATAAGCTTTTATTAACCATTTCCCTTCAAATAAAACATTTTTAATTAATCTCAAAACTTACTGCGATGTTCTTGTGTCGAATTCTTTCAGGGAATAAGGTATCTAAATCGTTTTCAGTTTCCACCATTTCATTTCTCCCAGCTGCACCATAATTTCTATCAAAAGTCGGCGTTTGTGAAGAAAATCTTTGTTCTCTCGAATGACGCAGATCAAAAGTTTGCGCCAGGGCGAAATATGCATAATCCATGCAAGCATAAGTCAGCAAAAAAGGCATCGTAACAATAGGAGCAAGTGTATTTATCTGTCCCGTAATTATAAAAGCAAGAGTGACGCTAGCAACAACCAACATTGCGTAGATTGGCACCTTATTTGGCCCTTTCTGAAAAGATAAAATAAAAATTAATTTATTAAAAAGTTCATAGCCCCATTTTCAATTAACATCTCGAAACTATCGCAATTTCGATACAATTGTTCTCAGGAAACCCGCGAGCATGCCCATGCTATTGGAAATGGTTAAACTGCAATATGCCACCTGGTGACAAAAATTCAAATTAGAAAGAATAGGCACGATTTTAAAGATGCATTTTAATTTGTGCATAAAAGTGTTTTAACCATCTTTTTGGTGAAGTTTAAAGTAATCGGATCTAAAAGTTAGGTTAGAATTCGTATTTAAATTCCAGTCGTCTATTATTCGTATTCTTGGCATAACTTTGATAAAATTTGTTGCTACATACATTAATTAAAGTTTATTTAAGTTTACAATGCATTTAAATTCACATGAAATAATTGTATTTTTTTAAAAACCAATTTCACAAAAATTTGTTTTTTTCGCTATATAAGATATAAATTCTATCTACAACTATTTGTTTTTAGTATTTAATAACTGTTTTATACTTTACAAAACAATCGTAAAAACTAAAAACACTTTTATGCAAAAATTAAAATACATGTTTAAAATTGTACCTACTCTTTCTAGTTCAATTTTTTCGCACCATGTGGCTAAATGGTAGAACACCATTCCCAATAACTATGAACACTTTCTTTTTATTACAGATAGTCGTAAAGATCAATTGCTCCAGTTTCCGAGTATTGCGAATAGCGGTACATCGAATTTTTAAATCTTGAAAAAGAAAATGATTTCAACAATTTTGAAACTGCTCTATCTTTTCGAATTTTCATCTAAAACAGCTGGTTAATGAACCCTATCTCTCTTATCGGTCCCTCAAAACGTACGCCAAAACACAATCGAATCGATAATGAATTTTTACATCAAACTAATACCATCTCGTTATGATTATAATGTAAAAATGTTTTTTCTATAAATTCAAATGAAAATATAAAAGTGATTTTCCAGGTTTTTTCAGAAACTTTTCAATTATGAACCTTTTATAATTTATAGTTTTGCTTTTTGAATATCCCTAAACTATTGTATGAATTATTTCAAAGTTTACAAACGGAACCCGGAATAAAGTTTCAATATCTACCTGGAATATTTCCATTATAATTTCAAATGATTAATGTTCGTTTATAATAATTTTTTATACCTCCTTAGTCTAATGTGCTTCATAAACTTAAACAAAAAAGTGTACCTGGCTCATTCCGCAATTAAAAAATATTTAATCTTATATTTATGCTCTGAGCAGAAATATATAAGCTTCTATCAGAATATATCTTTTTTAATAGCAGAATTTAAACAAATCTAATGTCAATCGTTTGTCGAAATCTGAATAATATTCCTAAGTGCTTTAGCTTTGCGAATTATTGTGAATTTTTATTTTTAGGTCAGAGTAAAATTACATTTTGAAAATAAATTTTAGATCCTCTATAAATTATCTCCAAAGTTTTTTTAGCGATTGTCAAAAAAGAAATATAACAAAAAATCTTTGGAACTTATTTCCCAATTTTCAGCAATTTAAGATAATGTTAACGTTTTACATTGGTAATCTGTTTAAGTAAAAAAATATAATATTTGAGAGATCTAAATTTTTTAAATAGGTAGATTAATTTTAAAGGTTCATATTTTTTTAACAATTTTAGGCTATGCTAGTGTTTTCCGCCAAAATTGGGTATTTTACAATAAGAATCATTATATTTTTCAGAAGATTGCAATTTTTACAATTTTCAGTTACATTACCGTTTTTCAGAGGAAATCCGGTATTTTAAACAAATATTATTAGATTTCGAAACAGATTTACAAATCGGATTTCTGAACATTTTTCAGTTATGTTGTTGTTCTTCGGAAAATATTTTTATCGGAATTTGACATTTTTATTCAGATACTAGCAAAAATCGATATAGATTTCAAAAAATCTGTACAATTTGTAAACAATTCAAAACATTATCTGGACGTTTTTCACCAGAAATGGGTTATTTTAGTAAAAATTATTCAATTCTGAATATCATTTGCAATTTTCAACTATTTGTTATTATGTTACTTTAGTATTTTTCGTCGAAAATTTGTATTTTTAATTAAAAATATTATAATGTTTTTAAGATGACGGTTCAGAGTCATTAAATTCACAATTTTTTGTTCTTTAGCGTTTCATACCGGAAAACGGTACTTTCAATCAAAAATCATTTGAATTACAAAATAAAAGATTTTTAAGCAAATTTAGGTCGGCTCGCATTTATCACCGGAAATGTGAGTATAGACTTCAAAGAACTTCTACTCTCTACTATCTACTATCTTAAAAAAGTTTTTGTTATGTTACCAGATTTTAATTTAGTGTTTTGAAACAAAATTTCAGCGGTTTGGTTGCCTATATATTGTAAAAAAAGATATATATTATTTTCGCAATACACTCACTCCTCGTTGTAAACAACTGATTCCAGGTATCACATTTTGTCCAGCAATCGACTGGAGAACTCTTGGAGTTCCATACATTGCTCCTAAACAACTGCTGAATGAAGAAACGTAAAGACCAGCGAGAAGTAAAACCGAAAACGCCGATACTGTCGAGGCAATCATGAAGTTTGTTTTTAAAACTTGCCTCGTACAAGTCGCGGCCAGAAACAAAGAGAAAACCAAGTAGAGGACCGTTCTGCAAAAAGAAGAATATCCATCTTGGACTATAAATTTACATAAATTTTTTTTATAACTTTAAAAATATAATGAATTACCCAGTTCCTAAAGCAGCTAGAGTTCCATTAGGAATGTTAGTAGAGGGTTGTCGTAAATCACCACTCATGTTAATTCCAGCCAAGACTCCAGTTACGGTCGGGAAAAATACCCCGAAGGTGGTAAACCAGCCGTAACCGTTTTCGTAGGAGGGGAATGTATTGTTTTTCAAGTTTCCAGTTAGCCAGCCCTCGAAACCAATTTCTGAAAATAAATGTACAAAAACAATGTTATTTATGTGACCGGTCGCAGTGGTTTATGGTAATACGGCCTCCTACGAATAATTTAAGATAAAAACTTAAATAATTGGTCAGACATTTTTGGAAAAAGTTTAGTTTTGTATTTAATTACTAAAAAAATAAATCAATTTTCATATAATAATATGATCAATATTGGTTAACACAAAATATTTTATTGTGGTAGTTTAAAATTGTATGCAGACACACAATTAAATGTTAGGTAAAAAATTTAAATGTAATATACTTTTTTAAATCTCCGTAAAAATCTATTCTTCATTGATCTTTATATTCAATGAATAAAATGTATCAAAAATATTTAGGTTAATTAAAAACAAAAATCGACTTTTTCAAAACTCACTTTTCAGATTATTTTTATTTTCATCTTCAAATTTGTGTAGCGACACAGACAATTGCAATCAATTAAAAAATAAATTACCATATAATCTTATGAAAAATTATTAATTCATCAGTACTTAAATACAAAAATCGAGTTTTTCAAAAAACACCCATTCGATAATTTTAAATTTCATTTTCAAATATTCGTTAAGTGAGGTACAACCACATTCAACAAACATCATATTTAAACAAATTTAAAACAATATTTACCATATCATCTTATGAAAATTTCGTCACTTTTAAGTCATTGAATTAAAAATCGACCTGTTTCAAAAAGCGTCCACTCCATTATTTTTATTATCATTTTTACATTCTCTAGAGATGCCATATTATCATAAACAATTATAAAATCCTATTTACTCTAAGATTTAGATCAATTATAAAAGGATAAATGAAAATTTCTCTAAAAATTCATATTTTGTAAACAAATTGACATAATTTAATTTTCTTACAGATTCAAAGTAATGTGAGGGATATATCCTTAAGTTTCTTCCTCACTGAGCTATTTCTTTGCAGCAAAATTTAATTTTTATAACATAAAATAAATTTTTTAAATCATAATTATTTTTTTTTATATTAGTTTTGTTTCGAAGAAGCTAAAATAATATGGAATGGCATCTTTTTGCCGAAAAGTAATGATCTTGAAGTTTGAGAAATACCAAAAAAATAATTTCCTAAAATTTTAAATTACCGAAAAAAATAAAATCACCGAAAATATTTAGTAACGAAATAAAAGTATTCCGAAAGTAAAAGTTAATGAACCTAGAAAAATTAAAACATTTTAAAGTTGCGAAACTTTGAAACTAGAATTTTCAAAATCCCGAAACTGAAACTTCACGAAATTGGTAAATTCTTGAAATTTCTTCTCACCAATATTTCCAATTCCAGAAAGTTTGGGCATGTTATTATTCTAATTATACTATAATTTTTCGGGCATATGAAATTTCGTTAATTTGGAATTTCGGGAATTTACTAACTTCAGCAATTTTAAATTTTGGAATTTTGAAAATGATAAAATATCGGGAATTTAATATTTTCAAAATAATACGAACTTTTGAAATGTTGTGTTTCAGTAATCGTCAAAATGCTATCGTCCCGATTATGAATTTGGGAAAATTATCACAAATTTAGAGAAATTAAGTTACTTATAATTTTAAGATAATTTTAGGAAAATCAGTTACAAATTTCGTAATGTTCAGTTACAAAGGTGAAATTTCAAGACAATTTTCGAAAAATTCGATTACAAATTTCGTAAATTTCAGAATATTTCTAACGGTGTCAATTTAAATAAGATGCAGTCAAAGAATTTATATTTTAAATAAAAAATTGATGAAATTAAGATTTTTATTGATCTGTTTTGATTAATTCCACATCTTTACTAATTGTTCCTCTTCTGTTGTTTTGCTTCGCCTTCGAGCATACTGTCATTGTTACTGAGTAAAGTGAGAATTAAAATATATCAAAACAGAACAGCAAAAATGATCATTTCATATATTTTTTCAATAGAAATCTCAAATATTTGATATGTATATATTTTGTATTTTTGTTAGCTTCTTTGAGATATCAAACTAAGAATGTATAAAGAAAATTATTGATATTTTGAAATATTTTTTTCATATTATAAAAAATGAATTGTTCTGTATGTAGAAATAGAAGAGAAAACAAGAACAAAACAAGAGTGGCCTTTTCTATACGCTACAAAAAAAAATATGTCAATTTGCCCTCAAGATACAACACTTAATGAAAATTTTCATAATTCACCTAAATGTTCATGAAACCCAAAACTCAAGAAAAAGAAAATGTTGGTAAAAAGCACATGTCTCTTATTTTGCCTTGGAAAAATTGTTATTTATCTACATTTAAAGTAACTTTACCAGGGTTTTCATGAGTGAAACTTCCGATCATGAAATCGGCGCCAGCAAGGAGGAGAATCAATAGCAGGACAAATTGAAGTTTCACCACCCATTTCACTCCTGCGACATTTATTACTGAAAGCAAGACAACTGCAGCACAAGCAAATCCTCGTTGTGCCCAGGTTGAATCAAGACCGACGAGACCTGCCATGGATTCTCCAAAACCCAAAACATTAAGAGCACAACCGACAGCCTAAAAAAAAGACTCATATTAATTCTAAAGCCCTGAAATTACAAAGTTAGTAACAACTTTTAACTGAATCTTACAGTGTATAAATACTGTAAAAAAAATCCGCATCATTGAATGGCCGTAATAAAAAACATATTTTAATATACACTGCGAAAAAACACCGTGAGAAAAAACTTTAATCGTGAAAACGCCGTGAAAAAATACATTTTTTATGAAAACGCCATGAAAAAAACCGAATTCATGAAAATGTCGTGATAAGAAACTTATTAATAAGGCATCGTCAAAAAATACTTATGAAAACGCTCGGGAAGCAAATCTTTTCACATCGTTTCTTCAAATAAATAATTACTTTTTTATTTTGTTATAATTATGTTAATTTAAAAAATACAAGCATTCAATGCTAAATTATATAAAATCTTGTATTATTAATAAAATAATAAATCATTATAACTATAATTAAATTAAAAAGTAATTATTTACAAGGAGAAACGCTGTGAAAAGATTTGCTTCCCGAGCGACATCACTCGGAGGTCAAGGAACTAATTTTTCCGAATTTAAATGTTTGGTTTACGTGGCGATATCGAGCTGTTGGGGGGGGGGGGGGCGAAGTGCGAGTCATTTCGCGTTATTTCGCGAAGCACGAAATACGGTCTCTTATCACGGCGCTTATAGGAATAAGGTTGTTTCTCAGCACTTACCTAAATATATATTTTTTCGTAGCCTTTCACTGAGATTTGTTCTGCTTCACGGTGTTTTAAAACAATGTATTTTTTTTTAAAGCGAGCTAATAAACAATTTATATTTCACGGCGTCTTTAAAAAAGATTTTTCTTCATAGCTTTATTTTACAGGGTTTTTTCATAAGCACCGGCGAGCTAGTTACTTTCTTTGATACCGATAGTGGCAACGAAGTTACATTTGTAAATAAGTAACGCACTGGTAACTATTAACCTTTTTTTTAAATTCAAGAAATTTAATTAGATTAAAATCCAATTTAAAATCCTATTTAACGTCCAATAATCAAGTTAATGTATAGAATTCCTGAAAATATAACAAAGAATCCAACGACCAAAATTGGACAATCACCATTAAAGGTTCTTTTTGTAATTTGAAAAAATGATCCTCTTTTAAAAGATTAAAAAATAATGAAAAAAAGTTCCTAAAAATAAAAAAGTTTGTGGAAAAAAAGGAAGAAAAATAAGAAGGCAACCAACCAAATCCCCTTCGTTCTCTTTTTTGATTTCTTTCGTCTATCTATTGTTATAATTATCAAACCACAATTTTTAAAGACATTTAAAAATAATATTCACAAACGATTTTCTCATTTTTGTCTCATTTAACTTTCCTCTTTTTTTATTAATGTCCAATAATTTTGTTCTTTTTTGGAAATTTTTAAATTATTTTTTAAAAGAGGATCTTTTTTCAAGTTACAATGAGAACATTTTATGGTGGTTGTCCAAATTTGGTCGTTGGTGTCTTCGTTTTATTTTCAGGAATGATATACATTACATTTTTTTCAGTAATAGTAACTTAAAAATCGTTACTCTTTATTGTAGCCAGAATCTATTCAAGGAATAATGTCCACGATAATACACAATGTGAGGTTCACAAAAAGTTCGTTTTATTGTAAAACGTAAAATCAAATGACATGAGGCTATGAGAAAGTTTGAAAGACAGAAAAACAACTGACTGAATGATCACATGACCAAAAATTTTAAAATTTAAGAAACACACATCAGAACTTCCCAATAATGCCTAATACTTTTTAATTGGCGCATTTTACAAAATCTCCAACGCTTCCACTCAAGCTGCAAGGCATTTCTCTATTTAAACTTTACACTAGTTTTAGTCCAAATTTCTTAATACACTTTTGGTGATTTCGTTCGGATAACCCTTTGGTTAAAACATCAGCGATGATATCCATTGTTTGTAGGTATTCCAAGTTGATAATTCCACTCTTTAAGATCTCTCGTACGAAATGATGTCTCACATCAATATGCTTCGTCCTGTTGTGAAACACTTGATTTTGTCAAGTTTTAGTACTCCTTGATTATCATTGTAGATCTTGATTGATTTTGGTACATGTAGACCTAAATCCACCAGAAATCTTTTCAGGTACCAGGCTTCTTTTGCAGCTGCTGCTAAAGCCATATACTCAGCTTCTGTGCTTGAAAGAGCCACAGTCCTTTGCTTCTTTGCCTCCCAAGAAATAGCTGCATCTCCAAATATGAATAAACATCCTGTGTATGATCTTCGGTCATCTATACAGTTAGCACAATCAGCGTTAACGAAACCTGACAGAGGAGTTCCTGTTTTCTGGTACGTCAAGCCGAGATTCGATGTTCCATGTAAATACCGAAGAACTCGTTTTGCTGCAACCCAATGATCTTTTCGGTAACATTTATTAAATTGACTAAGCCAATTTACAGTGTGGGCTATATCTGGCCTAGTTGCGACAACCAGATACATTAGTGCTCCAATTAATTCACGAAATGAATATTCAAACTGCTCTTCTTCGACGTACTTCTCAGGTTTAATCAATTTCGTACCCAAGCTGATAGGTGTGGAAACTGAATTTCAATATTTCATGTCGAACTTTCTCAGAATTTCTTCGATGTAAATCTTTTGCGAGATTTCGATAGTGTTTTCAGTTTGAGTAAATTCCATACCCAAACAACGCTTCACTTTACCTAGATCTTTCACATCAAAACTTCTTTTCAGTTCGTCCTTGAATCCAGTAAGCCAATCCTCATTTCCCGATAGTATGAGCATATCGTCTACATAAACAGCTACTATAAGACAATCAGCTCCTCTTCTCCATATATAAACGCACGAAACAACATTTCTAGGTCTCAAGCCTAGCCTTCTTAATTCTTGATCCAGCTTTTTATGCCATTGTCTACCAGCCTGCTTGAGTCCATATAAAGCCTTTTTTAACAAAAAAAAACTTAATTTCCTTCTTTAATTTGATCTAACATTTTCGAAGCATCTTCTTTCTTAATGTTTTTGATGTTTCAATATCGCCGTTGAGAAAAGCCGTTGTGACGTCCATCTGATGTACGGTTAGACCATTTTCCACAGCTAATGCCATCAATAGTCTAATTGAACCCAATCTAGCTACTGGACGAAAGTTTCATTAAAATCAACTCCGGGACGTTGAGCGTATCCTTTCGTTACCAAACGTGCTTTTCGTCTTTCGATTGTTCCGTCATTTCTGTACTTATTAACGAGTAACACTCTACATCTGATAACATTTTTATCTTCTGGACGATCTTTCAATTCCCAGGTTCCATTCTTGATCAGCGCCTTGAATTCATCCTGAATTGCCCTTTGCCATTCATTTGCATGACATCCAGACAGCGCTTCCTTCACCGATATCTCAGCAATGTGAGCGTAGTTTTCAGTCTCTGCAATTGCACCTTCTTGCACAACATTGTAGATATTTTGCGGTCTACCTTGTAAACCTGTTCTTCCAATTCGAGGTCTGCCAGAAACTCGCCGAGCCTATTGAAATTCTAAAAAAGCTTCGTCGTCAGATAAACTGTTGTCGTCTTGGATATCTTCTGCGAGGTATTCTTCTTCAGCATCATCTACTTGGAAATCTTCTCTGCCCGTATCAGAAACAGGATTCATAGTTAGATATTTCCACCCAGTTCTTTTCATCAGGTTTAACAGATTCTTTTCTATTGAAAATTTCTTGAGAGACAAAATCATCTTCTTTCTTGCCTGTCATGAACTGGTTGATAAAAAAAATGTCTCTCGAAACTTCAATTTTTCTTGTTTCGGGTACCAAAACGCGATAGCCTTTCGAAACCTGTGAATAGCCGGTGAAAATGCCTTCTTTCCCCCGAGTATCAATTTTTCCTTTATTCGGTTTCTTATCCAAAATAAATACTTTGCATCCAAAGGTTCTAAGATATGACAGATCTGGCTGTTTACCTTTCCACTTTTCATAAGGTGATCTTTCATCCAAACTCCTAGACGGACACCTATTCCGAACGTGATTCGATGCTGCAATGGCCTCTGCCCAGACAGATGGTGGGAGGTTAGATTCCGTCATCATAAACCTTGCTGTCTCAACAAGGGTTCGGTTCTTTCTCTCAGTCACACCGTTCTGCTGAGGAGTGTATGTCACAGTGAGTCGTCGCTGAATTCCGCATTCCTCGAGATACTTATCAAATTCTTTCAAACAATACTCTTTTCCATTATCCGACTGCACAATTTTTTTTCGATTTGATTTTCCGCGACATTTTTAAAACTTTTAAAAGCTTCCACAATGTCACTTTTATGTTTTAAAAAACTTCACACCAGCGCGTAGAATCATCAATAAAGGTAGCAAAGTACCTTGCCCCACCGAGAGACTGAGTACACATCGGACCACAAATGTCAGTATGCACAATTTCAAGAATTTTTGTGTTACGTGACGATTTTTTCGGAAACGGAATTCGAATAAACTTTCCTTTTGAACAGGACTCAAACACTGACAGTTGATCCTTTGTGTTGAATTCAACCCCAAGTGCCTTTTGCTCACTCACGATACTTTTAAAGACATTTTTCGTTCAAATGTCCAAGTCTCTTGTGCCACATTTTAATTTTCGGTGTTACCTGATCCTCACACAAAACACTCGCGACTTCAGACTTTTGACGAACATAGTATAATCCACTTACACGATCAACAATCATCTTGACGTCTTCAACTTCGCCGCGAGGCAGTCGAACCATGACTAGCCGAATTTAACTTTTCCCCTTCACACAGACTTTTGTGTAAAAACCTAGATTCATCATTAGTCATATGCGACGTGCAGCCACTATCGAGGCACCATCGATTTTTCTTGCTGCACAGCTCTCCATTTAGAGCATTTTCCTTTGGAAGTGTTGCCAGGAAACACATTTCTTCTGCCACACTCGCCTTCTGTAACGTTCTATCAATTTCTTCGTCACAGTCTGCAATTTTATGCCCTTTCTTGTTGCATCGGTGACACTTGTAAGAAAAACTACTATTCTTAGCACTTTCGTTGTCCTTTCTGGCACCTCCTGGCTTTCCCGAATGCTTTCCCTTATTTGGTTGTTCCTTCCACTTGACCGAACAAATATGGCCTCCCAGGTTCCCTCGAGGATTTTCGACTGACGTGCATCACTTTCTTCCCTAATTTTAACTTTCAGCGTTTCAGGATCTGGAAGCTCCTCATGCGATTCTATCGAACATCGAAAATTCTCATATGAGGATGGAAGACTATAGAGCAACATTATAGTCAACAGATCTTCATTAATCTGAACTTTCATCTCTTAAAGTTTATCAACTGCGTCAAAAAACTTCCTCATATGTTCCCGCACATCACCATTTTCTGCCATTTTCTGAAGCGTCAATTGCTTCAGCAGCGTAGCCTTTCTTGCTGGGCCTCTCGACTGATATATGGTATGCAACTTTATCCATAATTCATTCGAAGATGTACAGTTTTTGATTTCTTTAACTCAGACGGGCTAATAGCCAAAATCAAATCTGAACACGCTTTTCTATCAGCAACCTCCCAAGCTTTTCCTACTGCTATACGGTCCTCGTCGCCGGCCGTCACTACTGGCTTCGTTTTCTCATAACTCACAGATCACCACATATCGTTCTTTATTAGAAGCACTTCGAACTGCAATTTCCAAGCGTTGAAGTTATCATTCGACAAAGTTTCAATTCGCATTGAATGCGTGGAACTCATTTTTCTTTTAAGGTTACGCTTCCCCTCCACGAACAACACTTCGAAAACGCTTCAATAATTATTCACAACCGCGAGACCTGGGCCCATAACCTATTGTAGCCAGGATCTATTCTAGGAATAAAGTCCACGATAATACACAATGTGAGGTTCACAAAAAGTTCGCTTTATTGTAAAACGTAGAATCAAACGACACGAGGCTATGAAAAGTTTGAAAGGCAGAAAAACAACTAACTGAATGATCACATGACCAAAAATTTAAGAAACACACATCCGAACTTGCCAATAATGCCTAATACGTGTTAATTGGCGCATTTTACAAAATCCCCAACACTTTTTTGTGGTTACTTTCGAAATATAGTACACACGTCTTTTCTGACTTGACCATTTATTTATTTTTTTTTATTTTCGCTGTCCAAATTGTGGCGGTTAGTTTTCGAAAGACTCTTTAGTATGATTATAAAGAATACACAAGGCACAGTTTATTTTATTTCAAAAAGTGATCTATTTAAACAGAAAAATTGACCAAAAGTAACTAATTTTCTTTTAAATTCAAAAGAATTCGATGACATTTATAAGAATTCCAGATGAATTTAAAGAAATTCAGGATGAATATAAAAAATCAAAGAATTAAATAAAATTCGAGTGAATTTAAAGGAATTTTAGGAAAATGTCAATTGAAAAAAAAATGTTTTAAATTCAAAAAATTCCAGTAATTTCAGTAAAATTAGAGTGATTTTAGAAGAATTTAAAAGAATTCAATAAAATTGCATAAAATACATGAGAATTGGAGAATGTAAGGACATTCAAGAGGCTTTAATGAAACTCATACGAATTTGAAAGAATAGAATTGAACAAAATTTAAACAATCAAAAAATTACCAGGAAATTGAGTAAAATGAAAGCAAACACAATGAAGGGTGAATTCAACAGAATTTAAGTAAATTGAAAAAACAAAAATAAATAAAATAAAATACATGAATTTACAACAAAATAGTTCATTTTTTAACTAAAACAATACATTCTTACTAAAATGAAGAAACTTAAATAAATCAAATGGATGTTCAACAAAGATGGTGAATTGTCCGCCAAAAAAGACTAATTTTCAACAAAATACATGAATTTCCAATTGAAAAAGATAAATTTTCAATCAAAGAAATAAATTGTTAAACGAAAATATGATTTATTCGCCAAGAAGATTATTATTGTACTACAAAAATAAACCTTCAACAAAATAGTAGAATTTGTAATCAAGGAAATAATTTTGTAACTATAATGATGAATCTTCAATGAAAAAAATTAATTTTAAATCGAATAGTTTAATTTTCGACTAGCAAGGTATATTTTCAACCATGAAGACTAATTTTCTGCCAAGAAAGAACAAATTTACAACAAAATAGATTGATTTTCAACTAAAAAAGATCCATTTTTAACCAAAATGGATTAGTTAAATATTTAGTTCAAAAATATAATCTTTAATGAATGAAAAACAAATTTTCAACAATATAGTTCAAATTTTGAACAAAAAAAGGTTTTTTAATTAACTGATATTTCAAGCAAAAAATATTTTAATCTTAAACCAAGAACAGTTGTATTAAACCAAAGAAGACGAATTTTCAACATAATAGTTGAAAATACTCCATCAAAAAAGATTAGTTTTCAACCAAGCAGTTTCATTTCTTAGCCAAAAAGGTTTATTCCCAAAGTTAATCAATTATACAGAATACTTTTTCGGTCAACGTTATTATTTCAAAAATTGAGTACAATTGGTACAATATGTTAATTATTTTAAATATTTTTCAGAACTCCAATCTTTTTAACGAATCAGGTGTTTGCTTTTATTTTTAAATATCAGTAAAATTCCACACATATCAAGTTTTTTAAATTATCAACAGTCAAAATGTGACCGCGCCCTCAGAAGCTGGGAACAAAGGTTAAGTATCCCGTGATAAAAAACACGAATTTTTATTTTCGGGCATAAAAATCTCCTGATAAATAAATTATCCTGATAAATGAGGTTCTGGTCAACCTAGTTTTAAACTGGGTAGGAATGTGGAATGTCATATGTCATTGGATTAGACTTGTATCAAAAATCAGATCTAATTTGTTTTAAAAAACGTGTAATAATTATTGCGGCAGTGTCCATTTCGCTTTGATAAAAAAGTAATATAAATTCTAATCACACGTTTGATATAAATTGATTGCTTTTTTGGAGGGGCACGGGGGGACACTTCTCATGAAATCAAAAACGTTTGGCAGGAATGAGAAGAAAATCTCTAAATTGCGGATAAAGAAAGCGAATTAAAAAGTATTGATAATTTTTTATTAAATCCTACCAAACATTTTCAGCAGGGTAGTGACTGTTTTCGTGTCATAGCGGTAACGATAACTAGTTCCTTTTAAAACTAAACTTACTCATCACTGAATTCTTTACCTGTCCAAAGCAGTACAATAATCCGATAGCTCCACCGAATCTCGATCCGAGGACATGGGAGAGTAAAAAATAAACTCCTCCACTTTCGACTCGACATCTTTCACAAATTCCTACTGCCGAAAGAACCGTCACCAAAGCCACACAAACTGCAATTGAATATATATTTAATGTAATTCAAAAACATTCTGTTAAATTTTATTCTGTTTTTCTTAAGGATGTCAAATTAGTTAAGCACTAAAATTGCTTTAAAAATGTTATTGAAATAAAAAACTCTTTAGAAAACTTGCCTGTAGCTAAGATGATCAAAACAGCATTTAAAGCACCGGCTTGGCCTACTATCCAGCCTGATCTCAAAAATACAATTACTCCAAAAATATTAATCAGGCATGAGGTGAAAACTCCGTCCCAGGTTCCAAATAAAACTGGCTGTGATATAAAAAAATTTGATTTCCACCAGGGATCAGCATTCTGTAAATCAAACAATGAAATAAAATCAAACCAAAATCTCAACAATCGGTAGAATGGATATTTACTTGAAATCAATTATCCAGCAAAACATAAAAAAATTAGAAATCTTATTTCTCTCTCTATTTTAATAACGCACAGGTTACAAAAATCAATACCGGTCACTTAACTCATGGAATTTTCTTAGCGGTAATACAAAATCGATTTTAAAACCTTGGAAAATTATGTGACGTTTGTTCCCTTCCAGAAAATTTTACAAACATCAAATTAAAAGAGTAACATAATATTAAAATAAAAATAAAAAGTTGCGAAAGAAATTTATAAGTTTTAATAGATTTGAACAATCTTAGGACAAAAAAATTCTGGGAGAAACCGAAAAATAGCAAGGAAATTTTTTATAAATCATTAAAAAGAACAATTTTTCGAAATTTTGTTTGGGTTCATACTGCTCTCAGTAGAAGTTTATTAACAAACTTTTAATATGCTAAAGTAACAAAATGCGCTTCAGCTATTCTCGAAAAAAATGGCTTTAAAAAAAGTCCACAGACGTTACATGAAACAAGATGGGAGACATTTTTATTGTAACTGATTATAAAATGTATTGAAATCAAGTCAAAATATTCCTTCATTTCATTTTTTGTACGCGAAAAGATTGATTTTTTCTAACCCTCAACACTTTCACAGCTAATATTTAAAAAAATAAGCAAGTACCGCGACATACTTGAAAGATTCTGAATCTGGCATAGTCGGATAAATTACCATCATTTTAATCCCAAAATGAACTCCATAAGTTAAAAAATAAGTTGCCGAATTTTTTTTGAATTTGGAACTTAAACACTCGCTTTTCGAGAAAAACGCATCTACAGTTGGCGGATGCCATAAGCGCACATGTTATACATTTTCCTTAAACATGAAGTACAGGTATATCTACTAACGGTTGCATTCGGAACATGAATAGAGTTCTAATGGATTCAATGTAGGTCATAATAGCATCTCATACTCAAACCCAGAAAAAACCAATTTTGACCCTGACTTAGAAAAACGCAAATATTCCCAAAACTAAAACCGACCGGCCTGAGTGATCACCGCACAGCCCGCGTAGTGCCTTTTACTCCCACCCGCGGTGCGGCGTCAATTATAGGAGGAACAATATCGGGGAGCCCTATTTCACAGTTAGACTATATATTATTTTTATCGCAAGTAAAATTATTAAAAATTGATATAAAACTGTCCTGATGAATGAAACAAAATGATAATTTTCTATTTAAAAAAAAAAAAAAAACTTTTCTTGGAGCTAAAGTGGTAAAGGTCCATATGCAATGTTCATATAACGTTCCTCAAAATGTTTAAAACCTCTTTTCTCGAAAACGACTAAAAAGCGTATATTATTACTTCAGAATATAACATCTCCTGTTTAGCTGTAAATCACAGTAGCACTAGGTGGAGCAGAAAACAGCCCCACCTTCATCAGGTACTGATGCAAATCTAGATTCTTATACGAAACCATTCTGATCGAGAGGTATAGTTTTCCTTGGAGAAGGTCTTAGTAAATAGATAAAATCTGTAAATCGATACAGAATCTCCTTCTAATTCGAGAGCTTCTTGATTACTAATTTTCCAAGTTGGAACTACTCGTGAGATGTTTTGGATAACTAATGAAACTTCAGAGCTTTCTGTGATTTTATTCGGATCGAAGAGAACGAGTACCTAATACACTTTACATTTCAGATAATCTGATAATTGATTCACTCATCCTGATTTTATCGAGCCAACTCCTTTAGGAATTTGAAGACCAAAGAAAAAAATAATGATCCAGGACTTGGTGTTCATTGTGGCTAAAAATCAGCACTGAGATTTCTATTATATATCTGAAAAGGCATAGGAGTTCCTCCGAAACGGAACTGAAAAATCATCACTACAGTTTTTCATGCTTTTAGTACTTATGTAATTCTGTAAAGTTGCTTTTTAGATAAAAGGCACCCTGTTATTAAATTTTATAGATTCTCTTGAAGATTTTAACATCGCTCTGCTTTTTAAAAGTCATGAAATTATTATTTACATGGTTTCCTGTACTTTTCGATATTGAATGCAGGTAGAATTCCTTTTTAATTCAAGGCATTTATTTAAACTGGCAAAAATTGCACTATGTTTTAATAACTGAAAGTATAAAATAGTAAAGCGACAATTTTCCATAAAATTCGACTATAGTTCCGAAAGGAGTGAAATCCTTTTCCTTTCGAAATTAAAAAATTATTCCTAAATGATTTTTTGTAAAATATGCTGTCTTTTTTCTAGGATCAATATATACATATCAAAATCTGTCACAATTTAAAAAGATTTTTCAGACCTACAAGAACATCGTAAAAAATTGGGGTCTCCAAAAATGTAAAAATTATTGTAATAAACCTTTTTTTCTTACACATATTGCTAACGCGCGAAATCAAGCTATTCATCAAGACACGAGTGAATAAATTTATCTGTTGATTTAACACCTAATTTTTCATTTATTTTGAAGTCCAAAATAATTCTGTCTCCTTTTTATCAGGAATTTTTGTTTTAGCTTAATATGGTGAAATATTTAAATCTGATATTATTTAATTCTGAGAGTTTTTGATTCAAAATGGTTTTATTTTAAATTCTTAAATTCAAGTTATTATGTTTTGGCCGCTTCAAGCTTCGAATTGGGACTTTCCATTTCAAAAGGAAAACCTGTGTCATTGATTTCCTTTCTTTTTTATATTGCAGTGTTTGGGATAATAAATAATACAGTCGCACGGTTCTGCGATTTTAAAAATATTTTGGCATATCAGTTATTGTTAATCGCAAATTTTAGTTTTGAAATACATAAACTATAAAATTAGAAATATACAGATGTACACAGAAAGCTTCTGTTTCTTATTTAATAAACAATTTTGAATCGTTATTGTCGACGCTAAGGACACCGCGAAATTAAAAACTAAATAAATAGATATACCTTACGAGGGTGGATTGATAAGTTTCCGGCCTGACCAAGAGATGGCGCCACTAGGCCTACCTTTGTTGCGTTCGACCGTACGGTGTAACACGGCGGCTACGTAACTGTTACGCAACTGTCGGGCAAGCTGGATACACCGAATAAAAACCCGTAGTTGCGGAATAAGAAGTATAGAGAAATAAGTAGTCACATTGTTAAATTCAACGAGTAAACTTTATTGGTCAGAAATGGACATTGCACGTCCAAGTTAATATTCAATTACAAGATCATAGTTTGATCTGATGTCGTTTCGCACATGCGAACGATGGGTCGGCCGGACTAAGAGTAAGCGCGAGCTAAGCTCGATTCGACAGGCGAGGCAGTAGGATGGAGTAGGGATACTGGAACGATGAGCGGGAAACGCTGAGAGAAGCGGGAACTTGGAGTAGGGAGATGAAAGAGAGACTCTCGCTTGTACGCTAGGCAGTACTACGTGCCTGGAAAC
>NC_046665.1:68273437-68279343 GCF_010883055.1 Belonocnema kinseyi
TCAGCCTTGGAGGAGATTATGTTGAGAAATAAAAAAAAAATTCTTAAAAACGTTGTTTTTCTTGGTCAGGCCGGAAACTTATCAATCCACCCTCGTATTTTGCTAGCATTCTTTGGAATTGCTAAAAAAATGATTAAAATCAGTGTGAATTTTTTCTAGAAATATTGACTTACATTGGTGTTCCAATTTAAAAAATAGTTTGTTTATCATAAACAACAAATTTCATCGGAGTACATGTAAAAGTAATACACCAAACTATCGCTTTCAGTCACCCTGTTCTCAGCCTTCCTAGAACTGCTGGTTTCCATTGTTTCTCAGGGGAGCAGGGCGAGAGCGGTTGCAACATTATATACAGGGTGGACACGCTGGTGCTTACATACATGGCGAACTTGATGCTACCCGAATTGCACAACAGCAGGAAAAAAGCCATTGTACAGGGATATTTTCATATTTCCCGCCTTTAAAGTTGCATTCGGATCGGCCATTCGGTCAAGTCCGTGCATCTTCGGATCATGTTTATCATAGTTTCCATGGTTGCGTTCGAAACTTCAAATGGATACAAGTGTCAAAACAATATAGGTTATGTTACATAGTAATTACAAATAATAAAAGTGTTTAATTAATAATGAAGTGAGACATGTGAACTGAGAAGTAAACGTCAACTATTTTCTGTCTCCATAACATTATGGGATGTCTACTGAGTGAAAAATACTATAAAATAGTAATAATATTCTGCGCTTCCAGTGGGCGAAGAGTGAATTGTGTTTAATGCTTATTTGCGGCAAAAAAAGGTATTATATGAATATATAGGATATGTATTAAAGTAAATAAAATATTAAATGCGTAAACTTTAAATTGACATAACCTACATTTACTTACAGCGATTAGGACAAACACGTGAATCTGAACATAACCTCGAAATAATGACAGATCGACCCGGCATGTTAATTATAATTTAGATTGATTATTCTTTACCAAAGAAATTTTTTGTGGTTTGTATGTTTATCACTGACAGTGTCGGCAGTAATAATTTAAATAATAATTACTCATTGTCAATTTAACAATCATTACTTTATAATCAGTTTAATAAGTTAAACATTATTTCTGAATTTGATAATAGATTACCATTGTTTTTTTTTCACAGATCGATCCTAGAAGAAATACACATCGGGAAATTCAGATGGAATTAGTGCATTTCGGCTTCGTGTGTTTCAATAAACATTGTTGAAAAATCTTTATCTCTGGATCTTATCACAAGACTGGCATTTGATCAGCCCCTAAAATCAATTTTAATCAATTCAACAAGCCCAAGTTTTAATTATTAAACTTTTTAGGGATTATTTTTATTTTAGAACATGTTTTCTCTGGACGTCCTCTCAAAATTTCGTTTGGTCAGTCGATAATAAATACAAGACAACCTCCAATCTAAAAGATAACACCTGAAATAAAACCCTCCTATCCTTAAAGAGTCTTTAATTTATGTCAGTGGTTGATTAAACCGAATTTTGATATGAGATCCAGAGAAAACATTTTCGAAAATAAAATAAATTCCTAAAAATTTTAATAATTAAAATTCGGACTTGTTAAATTGCTTCGAGATTTTTTTCTGCTCACCGATACCATCAAAATTACTTAAAATTGGTTTTAGGGGCTAATAAAATGCCAGTTTGGAAATTAGATGCAGATAGAGCAAGTCCGAAAATAGAATAATTAAACAAAAAAATTGAAATGAAAATATCGGCTTAAAATTTCTCTTCTAGATTTAATACCGATACAATTTTATCACCAACGAGTCTTAAATTTATTTTAGTAGTTGATCAAACCAAAATTTGGAATCAGGTCCAGAGAAATCATTTTCGAAAAACGTCTTAAAATTGATTTCAGGGGCTGATCAAATGCCAGTTTGGAAATCAGATGCAGATATAGCAATTTTGAAAATAAAATAATTTAAAAAAAAATTGGAATAAAAATTCCTGTCTAAAATTTCTCTTCTAGATTTATTATTGATACACTCCTATTCTCAGCGAGTCTCTAATTTAATTTAATGGCTGATCAAATCAAATTTTGAGATTAGGACGAGAGAAAACATTTTCCATAATAAAATTAATCCCTAAAAATTTTATTAATTAAACTCCGGGCAAGTTAAAGTACTTAGAGATATCTTTTTGATACGCCTATACCATCGAGATGACTCAGAATATTAATTTTAGGCTGATCAATCCCCAGTCTTGTGATAAGGTCCAGAAATAAAGATTTTTCAACAATGTTTATTGAAACACACGAAGCCGAAATGCACTAATTCCATCTGCATTTCCCGATGTATATTTCTTCTAGGATCGATCTGTGAAAAAAAAACAATGGTAATCTATTATTAAATTCAGAAATAATGTTTAACTTATTAAAGTGATTATAAAGTAATGATTGTTAAATTTACAATAAGTAATTATTATTTAAATTATTACTGCCGACACTGTCAGTGATAAACATACAAACCACAAAAAATTTCTTTGGTAAAGAATAATCAATCTAAATTATAATAAACATGCCGGGCTGATCTGTCATTATTTCGAGGTTATGTTCAGATTCACGTGTTTGTCTTAATCGCTGTAAGTAAATGTAGGTAATGTCAATTTAAAGTTTACGCATTTAATATTTTATTTACTTTAATACATATCCTATATATTCATATAATACCTTTTCTTGCTGCAAATAAGCGTTAAACACAATTCACTCTTCGCCCACTGGAAGCGCAGAATATTATTACTATTTTACAGTATTTTTCACTCAGTAGACATTCCATAATGTTATTGACACAGAAAAAAAAATTGACGTTTACTTCTCAGTTCACATGTCTCACTTCATTATTAATTAAACACTTTTATTATTTGTAATTACTATGTAACATAACCTATATTGTTTTAACACTCGTATCCATTTGAAGTTTCGAACGCAACCATGGAACTATTATCTAAATTACGTAGATATTTAATAATAAGCTGAAAAGCTAAATAAATTTTTAAAAAACTAGAGTTATAAACCTCTTTTTAAGAAAAAGTTACAATTAAATAATAATAAATAGTTAAACAAATACGAAATTCTTGAAAAAAAGATCATTATTCCTAAAAATGACCAATTGTCCAATCAAACATAAAAAATCTACCTTTCAATGAATGAGTGCAAAAAAAATTATTTAAACAATTGTTAATCAGTTGAAAAATACTTAAAACCATTCCACTTGACAAACAAAAATAATTTATGGCAAAAAAGGGAAAAGCAGAGCATTCATGTGTCAATCTTGGGCAAAAATGTCAATTTGAGTTTTTTGGGGCATTTTTGGGGCTCCACAATGGGGGGGGGGCATCAAAATTTAAAGTAATTTAATGGAAATGATTGATTAGAGACTCACCAGAAAATTCTTAATATTTCCTGCAAGCTAAGTTGAAATCCAGAAACTTGAATCCCATTTCTTCGAAAACCAAAATTTCCCCATGTTAAGCTTAGGAGATTTTCAGGGCCTTTGCGGTACGTCTTAATATTAACCGATTTGGCTCAAACTTAGACGGAATTTTTTTTCCGGCCACCTCGCAAAATGGGGGGGGGGTGGCATGCCCTCTATTCGAAAGTCAATTTTTTGGACCACCCTAGTGCCCACGCAGCGTGCAGGTTTTTTATTCTTAAATTATATGAACCTAATAATAAACAAAGTGAAAATGTTTAATTAAAACGATAATTTTCTATAAAAATATGAAAGTTCGGGGCGTTTGAATGTTTTAGGTGATAAATACAATTATCAAATGCAACGACAGAGACTACATTTATTATATTCTTTCTAATACAGATCTTCAAGAATAACAACTCCATGAACTATTTCGCTTGTGACTTTTATCGCTACCTAATAAATCACCTAATAAATCCCAGACCGACTTCACAACAAAAAGATATCATTGAGCAAGAATATCCAAAAACTAGGAAGACAATCAATAGGATTGTTAAGTGACCTGACCCTTCTCCCCTCATACGACAACATTCATCATTCGACTTAATTTGTCCTCCAGAAAATTTCACTGTATGCTGCCATTTCTCCATTAATCCACTGTCTTTGAATTTCAATATTACTTTGTTGAACTGATTTAAATACGGGGAGGCTGGTTCTGCCAAAATAGCACTGACACTAAAAAGTAGATATTCAGGAACAATTTTCATTCTTGGTCTTCCGCAACTGTCCCTTTCTTTTTCAATCATCCAAAGCGCAGTATCCTCTCGTACTATACAAGCTATATTTTTTGACAGAACCAGGTCACTTAAGCAATCAACGAAGGAAACCTCCGATCGAGTTGATTTATTCAATAAAACATAAGGTTTCCCTTCTATTGAAGCAAACCAATGATTGTAAGCGGTAGTACTGATTACTGTTTCAAGATTCGACGTGAGCACGTCATCTAATGATTTAAATTCGATTTGTAATCTTTTTTGCAATCGGATACTTGTTAGAGCTGTGTAAAAAAAAGAAGAGTGTAACAAACAAGCCAATAAGATAGATCCAAAAACAATTCTCTCAGCTAATTTTCGAGGCTCATGGGGTGTCCCAAATCCTAGAACCATTTGAAATAAGATGTCTAGCTGCCAATTCCTACCTTCAAAGTGAAAGCATTTGGATACAATCCAATTTGTCAGTAAGAAAAGGAACAGAAAGAACAGAGTGTAGAATTTCCATTCCGTGGTCAGAAAATACGTCTTCTCAGGAAAATATGGTACCACTGCTACTAAACTTGTTTGTTTCGTATTAACACTGATGGTTTTAAGACTTTTTTTACACCGAAGCGATATTGCAGTTTGAACTGCAACGAATTGTATTCGATTGTACACTAGGCTTCGTGCAAGGCCTGCATTTTCTTTTTTGATGCAGCTAGCAATTCCCCAGTCACTTATGTGCGACGTATGCCATGAGATCCGGAAATTCATTGCTTTCGACAAACATTGTGCCAAGATTATATCGGGTCCAGATGCTAATATAACATCTCCTGTTTGGTTGTAAGTCACAGCAACAGAAGGTGCAGAAGAAAACAAACCGACCTTCATCTGGTACTGATGCAAGTCTCGATTCTTATTAGGAAACCATTCTGATCGAGAGGTGTAGTTTTCCTTGGAGAAGGTCTTCGTAAATGGATTAAATCTATAAATCGATACAGAATATCCTTCTAATTCGAGAATCGTGACGTCCAAAAATCTCTGCAACCACATCTTTCGAAATAATTTCTGATAAATCGATTCATTTCTACTTTGTGGAAAGATGATCAAACATTTTGGACGGCTCTGAGATTCCGATACTTTAGTCATAAAGCTGATTAGGTGAATCAATTCATCTTCTTTGGAATGGATTACCAGGTTCAAGGTTGTTGATTGAGGATTATTAAAAGCAGGCAATAAACTAAGATTTTCTGCCTTTTTATCCGTTGCTTCTTGAATACTAATCTTCCAGATGGGAACTACTTTTGAGATGTTTTGAACAATTGTTGAAACTTCCGAGCTGTTTATAACTTTATTTGAATCGAAAAGCAGCAGTGCCTGATACACTTCAGATTTCAGATAATCTGATAATCGATTTACCCACCCTGATTTTCTTGGACTGACGCTATCAGGAAGTTTGAGAGCAAGGAAAAAAATAATCCAGGACTTTATGATCATTATTGCCAAAAATTAACACTGAGATATGTTTTATATTATTATAGGTCTTACTCCTCTTGCGAAAGGCAAAAAAGTTCACTCGAATCGAAACAAAAGAAGAATGTTTTGAAAAATCGTCGCTATGGTTTTTTTATGCTTTTGATTACTATATAATTTTCAACAGTTTTCTTCTAGATAATTGGATACCCTTGGAATTCCTCGGAGTAAAATGTGTATAATTT
>NC_046665.1:68279443-68283267 GCF_010883055.1 Belonocnema kinseyi
AAATTATACACATTTTACTCCGAGGAATTCCAAGGGTATCCAATTATCTAGAAGAAAACTGTTGAAAATTATATAGTAATCAAAAGCATAAAAAAACCATAGTGACGATTTTTCAAAACATTCTTCTTTTGCTTCGATTCGAGTGAACTTTTTTGCTTTTCGCAAGAGGAATAAGACCTATAATAATATGAAACATAAATCTCAGTGTTAATTTTTGGCAATAATGATAATAAAGTCCTGGATTATTATTTTTTTCCTTGCTCTCAAACTTCCTGATAGCGTTAGTTCAAGAAAATCAGGGTGGGTGAGTCGATTATCAGATTATATAAAACATGAAGTGTATCAGGTACTCGTTCTTTTCGATTCCAATAAAATTACAGAAAGCTATAAAGTTTCAATAGTTGTCCAAAACATCTCTAGAGTAGTTCGAACCTGGAAGATTAGTATTCAAGAAGCAACGGAGAAAAAAGCAGAAGATCTTATTATGTTGCCAGATTTTAATAATCTTCAATCGACAACTTTGAACCTGGTAATCAATTCCATTGAAGATGAATCAAGTCACATTATCAGCTTTATGACTAAAGTATCGGAATCTCAGAGCCGTCCAAAATGTTTGATCATCTTTCCACAAAGTAGAAATAAATCGATTTATCAGAAGTTATTTCAAAGTTGTGGTTGCAGAGATTCTTGGATGTCACGATTCTCGAATTAGAAGGAGATTCTGTATCGATTTATAGATTTAATCCATTTATGAAGACCTTCTCCAAGGAAAACTACACCTCTCGATCAGAATGGTTTCCTAATAAGAATCGAGATTTGCATCAGTACCAGATGAATGTCGGTTTGTTTCCTTCTGCACCTTCGGTCACTGTGACTTACAACCAATCAGGAGATGTTATATCAGCATCTGGATCCGACGTAATCTTGACACAAAGTTTGTCAAAAGCAATGAATTTCCGGATATTATGGCCTACGTCAAAAATAAGTGCCTGGGGATAGCCTAGCTATGTCAGAAATGAAAGTAGGGGCCTTGCACGAAGTCTGGTCTACAATCGAATACAATTCGTTGCAGTTCAAACTGCAATATCGCTTTGGTGTAAAAAAAGTCTTAAAACCATCAGTATTGATACTAAACAAGTAAGTTTAGTAGTAGTGGTACCGAATTTTCCTGAGAAGTCGTATTTGTTGACCACGGAATGGAAATTCTACACTCTGTACTTTCTGTTCCTTTTCTTGCTGACAAATTGGATTGTATCCAAATGCTTTCACTTCGAAGGTAGGAATTGGCAGCTGGATATTTTATTTCAAATGGTTCTTGGATTTGGGACACCCCATGAGCCTTCGAAATTAGCTAAGAGAATGGTTTTTGGATCGATCTTATTGGCTTGTTTGTTACACTCTTCGTTTTTTTACACAGCTCTAACAAGTATCCGATTGCAAAAGAGAACTGAAATTAACTTCAAATTATTCGATGATGTTCTCTCCTCGAATCTCGAAACCGTAATCAGTCCTGCGGTTTACGGTTACGTGATTGACTCCACTGAAGGAAAATTTCGTATTTTGTTGATGAAGTCGACTAAACTATACGTTTCCTACGAAGATTGCTTAAGTTATCTGATGCTGTCGAAAAATATAGCTTGTATTGTACAAGAAGACATTGCACGTTGGATGATTGAAAACGAAAGGGCAAGCTGCGGACGACCAAGGATGAACATTGTTCCTGAATATGGACATGTTAGTGTCAGTGCAATTTTTGCGGAATCAGCCTCTCCGTATTTAAGTCGGTTCAACGAAGTAATATTGAAGTTCAAAGACAGTGGATTAATGGAGAAGTGGCAACGTGCAGCGAAATTTTCTGGAAGACAAATTGAGTCTCGCGATGAAAGTTGTTGCACGTGGGGCGAAAAGGAAGGAGGGAACATAATAATCCTTCTGATTATCTTCCAGGTTTTTGGATATTCTTACGTCATGACAGCTTTCTGTTGTGAAGTTGGTCTGGGATTAATTAGGAAGCGATTAAAGCCGTATGCGTAATTGTTAATGAAGTTCTTCTTCTTGAAGATCTGTTTCAGAAAGAATAAAATAAATATATTTTTCGTTGTTGCATTTAATAGTTGCATTTATTACCAAAAACATTCAAACAGAACGAAATTTCATATCCTTAGAATAAAATGTGTATTCTGAGGATCTCTTCTGTAGTATTCATTAGGACCCTTAGGGTACTTCAATACCCATGATTGTCTCTTAAGCTTAATAAAAATCTTTCTCGACAATTCAAAATTTAAAGCTTTTGTACTGGAATAATTTTGAATTGCCAATTTAAAACATGTAACTAAACATTATTTTTGCTCATAATTTCAATCTTTTCAAATTGTATAATTTTAATTTAAAATCCTTGTTGCGTAAATGATTTAGCATTTGAAATCAAAAGGCGACTTTAAATTTAAATTAATCAATGTTGGTTTTAAAAGTTTTGCAAAATTCAAATGTTTTTTTTTCAGAATTCTTCTAAAAAAAAACTATTTTTGTGGGCTAAAAATTACTGAAATTTAGTGCAGTTCAAAATTCTATATGTTGAACAGTGGCTAAACTGTGGATTTGTTTACCAAATTTACCTTCAAAATTAACAATTTTTACCAAAAAATAAAGTAATATCGAAAATTCTGACTGAAAATCATTTCCAGTTTATTTCGTGTAAAACCGAAAACCTAAATATATTCAACAACAACTTAAAAATAATTTTGTTTATTAAATTCGATAATAACGTTGAAAAAATATTTAAAATATGAGCATTTTTTCAAAGCGTGTTTTTTAAATTGTTTGTTAAATGAGCAATATAAACGTTTATATTTTGATAAAATTTGTATAATTTGAACTTTTTATTATTTTAAAAACTTAAATTTTAAGTTAACAATATCTGCTAAAGTATCAATAATTTTGTCAAAACCCTTCGGTTATATTTTTTGTACCCTGAACACTGCAATATCAAAAAAGAAAGGAGATCGATGATTCACTTTTTCTTTTTCATGTAGAAAATCCAAATTTGAAGCATGAAGCGGTCAAAAAATAATAACTTGTAATTTCAAGAACTTGAAATTAAGAAGAATTTGATGTAAAACAAGTTGAATAAAAAATGTTGAGAATGATCTTATTTTAGATTTAAATATTTGAGCGTAATAAAAAAATTTAAATCGAAAACATTCAAATATTGATAATTTCAAATTGAGACTCAATACTGGGATTACTGACAAAAAGGAGAATGAATTAATATTTGAAAATAAATGCAAAAATCACGTCTTAAATCATCATGATAAATATACACGTGTATTGATGAATAGCTTCATTTTGCGCGTTAGAAAAATGTGTCCGAAAAATTCGTATTATCATAATTTTTATAAATATTTTCGTGGATACCAATTTTTTATAATGTTTTTGTAGGTTGGGAAAGTCTGTTTAAATTTGGACAGATTTTTATAGGTATATTAATCCTAAGAAAACCAAAAGAAAAAGGCAGCATGTTTTTCAAATAATCATTTTGGAAAAATCTTCTAAATTCTTGAGAATATTTTACTCATGGAATACGTTAAAAAAATTGCCATGTCTAAGTAATCAAAAGTGACACAACAGCTTGTTTTTCTTGAAGTAATTTTCTCGTATATAAAAATGATAGATCATTTCTATCCCTGTCTGAAAAATCTGCTGAACACCTCGGAATTTCTTACTAAAATACAGTAACAAATAATCCAGAAATTTGAAAGAATTAAAAACGGATAAATTCAAAAATGCTTTCTTTCATAGTATATTGTTTATATATTTTTCATTCT
>NC_046665.1:68283367-68292992 GCF_010883055.1 Belonocnema kinseyi
AGAATGAAAAATATATAAACAATATACTATGAAAGAAAGCATTTTTGAATTTATCCGTTTTTAATTCTTTCAAATTTCTGGATTATTTGTTACTGTATTTTACGAGTAAGAAATTTCGTGGTCTTCAGCAGATTTTTGAGACAGGGATAGAAATGAATTATCATTTTTAAATACGAGAAAATTACGTCAAGAAAAACAAGCTGTTGTGTCACTTTTGATTACTTAGACATGGCAATTTTTCTAACGTAGTTATTTCCATTACGAAAAGTAAAGAAGTTAACTCGAATCGAAACGACAAAAAAATGTTGTGAAAAAATGTCGCTATGGGTTTTTTATGCTTTTAGTTATTGTGTAATTTTCTGCTAGTTATTATGTCATTTTCTGCAGTTGCTTCTTAGATAATTGTACCTTCTGCAACTTTCTATATTGATTTCAGGGAGAATAGCTTTCTAGTTTAAAGCTTTCATTTAGGCAGGTATGAATTGTCGTCTCTAGTTACGCAAGCAGTGAAACTCTTTTCCTTTCGCAATTATCATCAAGTTAGATATTCTCCATTGTTTAATTTGATCATTAAATTTATTAACAAGAATACTGAAACGTCCAGAATGTACGTATCCTTATAAAAAAATGTGTACTATTTACCCCTTATTTCGAGGTTCAGATCAAAACGCAAAAATCCAAACCTAAATTTTTTCAGTACAATCCCGGCAAATAATTGATTTTTTCTTAAAGTTGAAATATTCATATAGTTTCCCTTTTTTCAAAAATGGGATATGATCAAAAAAGATATTAATGGTAGTCGGTTTTTCGTAGGTAAAGGTAGCGATTTTTCTGTTATTTTTAAATAACTTTTTAGTTATTTGAACACAGTATATTTTAAATACAGTGGAAATAATATCAAGGAAAGCTAAAAGAATGAAAAAAAGATGAGCAGCATAATATGCAGATTATCATTTTTGAGTTTATATGTTTGTCATTCTTTCAGCTTTCTTGACTTTTTGTTAACGCACTTCTAGAAGTAAAAACTTCTCAAACTTCTATAGATTTTTCAAAGCTGATTGTTTAGAAAACATGCTGCTTTCTTGTTTTTGTTTCAGAAAGATCAATATCCATATCAAAATCTGTCAATATTTGAACAGACTTTTTGGACCTACAAACATATTGTGAAAAATTAGGATCCCCGAAAATATAAAAATTATTATAATAAGCCTGTTTGATTTATTTTCAACCTGCAGTAATACGGTGTCCTTTTTATCACGAATTTCAGTGTTGAGTTTTAATTTCAAATAGCTAACGTTTGATTATTTTAAATACAAATTTGATTATTAAGGTCAAATATTCAAATCTAAAATAATTTAATTATTAACAATTTTTAATCAAATTATTTATTATAAATGCTTTTTAATTTACAAAAAACCTTTTATTTTTAGGTTATTATGTTTTGGCCGCTTCAAGTTGCAAATTGGGGCATTCCATTTGAAAAGTAAAAAATGGATCATCAATTTCGTTTTTTTTTTATAATATGGTGGGAAAGTTTTGCAAAATTTTCAATAAATGTGAGTTTTAAAAATGGGACCATATTTCAACAAGTGTTATATCTGCAATTATTGAACGGACAAGAAAAATATGTACTTCTATACACATTTACGCATTTCGTGTTGAAATTAAAGAAAATTAATCAAAATATCGATTTTTGTATTGCTTATTTAATAAACAATTTTGAACTGTCGTTTTTCGACTCTACCGCACACTGCGAAAGTATAAAAGAAATGAATATAATATTTAAAGTTTCTGTAAGGTTTGAGAATTCTTTCGGTAGCAAACAATAGTAAATTGTAATATTGTTGTAATAATATTATATTGGTAAGAGAATATAAAAAATTGTCTGTTTGTTATAAACGAATTTACTGGTAAAAATGCTTTCTTAAGGATTAACAGGACTCGAAGATCTTTCATTCCATACCATTTTCATCGCATTATATATAAAATGAATATTTAATCAGTACTTATTCAAAATTAACTATTTCTTAACATTATCATCAAACTGAATAAACAAATTAACTTTTCAGCTGTTATTTAATATAGACTTTGTGTTTTCAACTGTATTCAATGCCAGTAACTTCACAATTACCTCCTACGTGAATAATATGACGGCAGGTAAACGTTTTTTTGTTTAGATAAATTTATACAAAAAATAACGATTTTCCTACTTTTTAACGCATAAACATAGAATTTTTCTAATAAAATCTAGAAAAAACAAAGTCTATATGTTTAAAAACTGATGAAATTGTGCATTTTTTCATTAAATTGGCTTATTTAAGTTGATAATAATGTTCAACAACAATTAATATGTAATAAGTCATAATCTAATACTACTTTCAAATATATTGTGACGAACATTTCATAAAATAAAATATCCAAGTCTAGTTAATCCTTAAGAAAGCATTTTTGCTCATTAATTTGTTAATTAAAAATAATGCATTTTTAATATTTGCTCACCAATAAAAGTGAGCATTCATAGAAACAATTTACACTGATGTTAAACATTTTTGAACCCTTACCTTAGACTTTTTGAGAACTTTTTTTCAAAAATATCAAAAAATTTAGTTTTACTACTTTTTGGTTAACTTAAGAACACTTTATATATTATATTTATTTATTTCGCTGTTAATTTAGCGGTATTCCTAGCGTCGAAAAACACCAAATAAATTTTCTGTATTATACAAACAATATGTGGGCGTCCGCATAAAAAGGGACTTTATCGCCGGTATGGAGCAACGTCCTATAAATACATTTAGCTAGATACATTCCCGAAAGTTTAGGTCCAAAACGATCCATCTAAGTTAAAAAAACGAGTTAGCGTAATGTTTTTAAATTTGGAACTTCGATCAACTGTTTATCGAAAAAAAAACACATCTATAAACTTGGCGAATGTCATAAGCACACGCGTTGTACTTTTTCTTCTAACAAGAAATATTGTTGCTCCGGTTGCTTTTTGAACAAAAGTATCATCCCAATAGATTCACTATAGATCCTAGTAACATTTCCCACTCAACCCTAAAATAATAATGTAGATTTCGACTCAGAAAAACACAAATATCTCCTAAAATATTATTTGTTTTCATCGTGAAAAATATCATTATCAATAAAAAATAAATTGGGAAAACCATGCAAGGTAAAATAAAAATTAATAGACAAAAGTTGTACACCCAGAAAAGATCTATAAATTTATTATTGATCATTTTTTTACAGGATGTGTAGTTTTTGTTTTAATCGGAAATAATCAAATTAGAAATAAGAAATACAATTTTTAGACAATCGACACTAGCTATGGAAAAAAAAGAATAGACAAAAGTTGTTCAACCAAAAAGCATCTACAGATTTCTACTTAATCATTTTTCAATCGGACGAATAGCTTTTCTTCTAATCGAACAAAATAAGATAAGATTTAAAAAATGAAATATTTGGAAAACGACACAAGAGACGAAAAAAAATTAAAGACAAACGTTTTTCAAACAACAAAAATCGCGAATTTGTGATAAACTTTTTTTATAACAATAAATTAAAAATGAAAAAATTATAGCTTTTTAGAAAAACGCCTAAAGTAAATCTACAGATTGCTTTAGAACCAATTTATGCAACGATGAGTATTTTTGGTTCAAATCGTAAAAAATAAAATTGAATGTATGGATAAACGACACAAGTTGCAATAAAATTTTTAAAAACAAAATTGTTTTTTTGTTTGATATAGAATGTGGACATTTTTTCAATTACAAAATAATGACAATAAATTTTCGAGGTAGCTGAGAATAAAATTGAATGGAACATAAAGAACAAATATTAAAGTAATCATGATAAATAAAATGTGTAATTTATAATGCAATATCTGAATAATGTATCCGAGGCCGAGGTACAGAAATAAATTTAATATGCATTTGATATAATAGTGTGGAACATAAAATAGAAAAGTTCACATTTTTTACACAATGAAGCGTAAAGCACGAGTTGAGTGATGAGAATGTGCTCATTAAAGTCGAAGGAGCTTTAACAAAAGAGAATTCACAATCACTAAATTACAGTTGTTGATGCTTTCACGTTTAATTTAAAAATGTCTATGCATAGTTTAAAATTCAACTGTTTGGTTGCAAATTTATCTTTTTTAGTTGAATATCCAAATATTTGGTTGCAAATTCCACTACTTTGTAGAAAGTTGAACTTGTCAGCTAAAAATTCATTTTGTTGTGGTTGAAAATGTATCTATTTTGTTGATGATTAGTCTTTTTTAGTAGAAAAGTAATTTTCTTGGTTGTAAATTCATATTTTTGATTAAAAATGCAAATACTTGGTTAACAAAACTCTTTTGTTAAAAATTAATATTTTTGATTGAAGATTAATTAATTTAGTTGAAAAATCATCTCTTTCATTGAAATTTGAACCATTTTGTTAAAAAATAGTTGAACTCGTTTGTAAAAAAATCATCTTTTTGGTCAGAAATTAATTTTTTTAAGTGAAAATTAGACTATTCTGGTTAAAGATTCATCATTTTAGTTGTAAATTCATATATTTGGTTACAAATTTAACTGATGGGAGTTCATATGGGAGTTCATATGATCTCATTTTTATATTCCCGGCCCACAGTGAGGCAAAAATGACATTTTTGGTTCAAAATAACGTAAAGCCCACACATTTTGAGCTATTCGTTTTCAATTTTTTATAAATAAACAAATATGAAGAAAAAATTGCCATTTTATATATTTGACGTTCCCGGTGCTCTTGAATAACAGGAAAATGGTTGAAATCGCCTAAGTTCCATATAGTAACATTTGCTAAAGATGTTCCAATATTATATATCAAACAACAAAATTGTTGATAAATAAATTTATAATTTGATAAATATATGATTTTTCAAAAACGAATTTAATAAACAAATACATTATTCGGGAATTTCAATGCCAGTCTTTTCAATTGGGAACTTTATTAGAATTTCAGCAACATTCATAATCGGTTGATAAATTTTATGATTTCTTTAAACAAATTTAATTTTTAAAAATGCATTAATCAGGAATTTGTCTACAGAAAAGTTCGTTTTTTTTTGGTTAAAAAAATTATAAAATTTATCAACAAATTATGAATTTTGCTGAAATCATCATGAAGTTCCCCATTAAAAAGACTGACAATAGAATAGTACAATAGAATGGTTCTATTTTTGAGACAAACTGTAAGAAAGTAAAACAAAACATAAACATCTAATAGTTGTGATTCAACGAAATTGAGTCGGATTCTTAATTCCGCGAATTTTTCAATACTTTCAATTCGTGGAATTGAAAAAGTGAAAGATCAAGAAAGTACATTTGTTTTTCATTCCTGCTGTAATAAAGCGTTAGTATTTCTTGGCATAATATTAATATTTCTTCACCTAATACTAAATTAGTTCTCAGTGATTACACTGGAAGTTATAGATGACCTATAAGTGCCACGCACTAGAAAAAAATTAACAAAAATTTTGTTAAATAAATTTTTGAATTCCTTTTGCTCTATCAGTCGAAGGGCATTTCGAAATACATTGCCTGCAAATTTTATTTAAAGATCAAAAAAACTGACTAACTGAGCACGAGTTGAAGTGAAAAACGTATTAAAATTGATTTTTTTTTAAAAAGCCAGTTTTTTTGCTTTAATTAGAAAACTTAAAATGCTGCAACTGTTTGCCTGGGGAAAAACGATGCATAGTGAAATTCTACATCTAGATTTAGTCTTGAAAAATTAAAATTCGAAAATGTTTTTCAAAGTTTTTCAAACCACTGATAATTTCGCATGCGACTTTTATCACTTGCTAATTTACTAATCCCAGACCAACTTTACAGCATAAAGCTATTATGCAACAAAAATATTCAAAAACCAGGAAGACAATCAATAAAATTGTTATCAGCCCTCCTTCCCTTTTACCCCTCGAACGACTCCTTTCATCATCGGACTCAATTGGACCTCCAGTTAACTTCATTTTACTCTACAATTTATGCATCAATCCACTGTCTTTGAATTTCGATAATACTTTGTTGAATCGGCTTAAATATGGAGATGCTGATTTTGCAAAAATAGCACTAACGCTAAAAAATACATTTATTCAGGAATAATTTTCATCATTGGTCCTGTTTAGTGGATTTATAATAGTAAATAAAACACGAGTTTTCCCTTCTGTCGAAACAAGTAAATACTTGTAAACTCTAGTATTGATTATTGTCAGAGGTGTGTACAAAATTAAGAAAGCAATAGACAAGTTAGTAAGATATCCAAATAATATTCTCTCAGCTAATTTTTGAAGCTCATGAGATGTCCCAAATCCAAGAAGCATCTGAAATAAAATGTCCAGCTGTCAATGCCTACCTTTGAAAGGAAAGCATTTGGATACAATCCAATTTATTAGCAAGAAAAGGAACACAAAAAACACAGTGTTTAATTTCCATTCCTTGGTGAACAAATACGACTTCTCAGGAAAATTCGGTACCACTATTACGTATCGTGCTTGTTTAATTTCAGTACTGTTCATATAACTTTTGGTATCTCGTTTACACATCAGGGATCTTGTAGTTGGAACTGCAGTAAAATGTATTCGATTGTAGACCATGCTTCGTGCAAGGCCTTATTTTACTTTTTGATACAGCTAGGTAATCCCCAGACTCTTATTATTGAAGTATACCATGATATCCAGAAATTCTTTACTTTTGACAAACTTTCTGTCATGAATACATCAGGCCCAGATGCTGCTATAACATCTCCTATTTGGATGTAAGTCACAGTAGCACTAAGTGGAGCAGAAATTTGCCCCACCTTCATCAGGTACTGATGCAAATCTCGATTCTTATTAGGAAACCATTGTGATCGCGGTGTGTAGTTTTCCTTGGAGAAGGTCTTACTCTCACAGCAATGAATGTCGGCGGAATATCCCATTTATCTCCCACGATATCCTAGGCATATCGCAGGGACATCGCGAATAATATCCTACGGGGCGGAAATCTCGATATCCCTGGAATGGCCCAGAGATATCTCAGAATATGCTGAGGATATCCCATTAATGTCCCAATTTTTTTAGTACGGGATATCTTAATGTCCATAAATCGGGACATCCTAGGATGTTCTTACGATGCCCCATATTTAAAATGCAGGATATGCCAAAGATGTCCCCAAGATATCCTAATTATTTAATTTTTTTATTCTCCTTGAAATTCATATTTGTACCTTTTGCAAATAATTTATACTCAGATCGCTTTAAATAAACAAACTCATTATTTCTCAAAAAAAAAAATTACCCGGAGCTGCAAAGAATCGAAGATCTTTGCGCCGCCTTCATAAGTTTGCAGTCTTGCCTTGTCCAAGACTTGTGACATGTTGACCGTATACGGTCGTTTTACTGTATTTGCAACATCGTTTCAAGTGTCAGTATTATCAGATGATTGTTCATTCCGTGTTTAAATGTACAGAACATTGTATAGGCATGCATTTATTATACTCTACTATACAGGGTGTCTAAAAAGTCCCGGGGCGGTTGGATATTTCCTCAGGTAAAATATTTTTCAAAAAAGTGAAGTTCATTCACGAAGTAAATTTCAACGAGGAATTCAATGGTGACCTTCATTTTGACCCTGAAGTTGACCTTCATGGCTTTTTGAAGGTCAACTTTGTTTTTTAAATGGAAACCCCATTTCTTACATCTGCAATCGATAGAGCAGAAAATTCTACGTTCAGGTACATACCCAAGTCATAGGTCATTTGTAACGGTCAAGGTCAGGTAGAGGTTACTTGAAATTAACAAAGTTTTCCAAGAGGTCAGTGTAATTCCTGAAGTAAATTTCAACGAGAAATTTATTGGTGAGCTCTGTATTGATCTTGGTTACAGAGTTTTAAATATTGTAAAATCATAAGGAAATTTTTCATTAAAGTTCCAGGAGTTCTGATGAGAGTTCTGTTCCTCCCCGAAGAGTTATACAGTCCTATACCGTTTTTCGATACTATCTTTCGCTAAAAGATTATTATGGCGCAAGCTAAACTTTCGGAACGAGAGAGGGTATCTGTATTAATGATGCGTGGTTGGGGAGATCGAGTTCGATCTTATGATCAAGTTTGTTTACTTTTTAATTGCACTTTTCGTAATGGAGAAGGGTTAAATCCTGTCTCAAAATCAACCATTGAAAGAACTGTAAGGCGCTTTATGAATCATGATCTAGCAAGTACCTTCAGAGAACTGGTAGGCCAAAATCTACAGGATCTGAGGAGATGCAGATGGACATAGCCCAAGCATTTGTTAAAAACCCACACCGTAATTTACGTCGAGCTACTGATGAGCGTGAAGTTGCTCCTGAGACAGTGCGAAATATTTTTAAAAGCATTAATTTAAATCCTTACAAAGTTCATCTGGTACAAGAGCTCAATGAAGACGATCCTGATCGTCGGGTTGAATATTGTGAAATTATGATGGACAGAATTGATAGAGATCCCCTTTTCTTGTACAATACAGTATTTTCAGGTGAATCTACTTTCACTTTAAAAGGTGAAGTTAACAGGCAAAATTGTAGATATTGGTCCGACACAAATCCTGATTGGATGTTGGAGAGTCACACACAATATCCACAAAACATTAATGTTTGGGCCGGTATCTTGAATGATACATTGATAGGCCCTTCCTTCATCGATGATAATCTCAATGCCCGTGCATATGAAGAGCTTATAAGAAACCAAATTGTACCAAGAATAAGGGAGATTACAGGCGATAATTATCGAAATATTTGGTTCCAGCAGGACGGAGTAGCGGTTCATTACGGTAGGGAGGTTCGAGCATATTTGGATACTCAGTTCCCTCAAAGGTGGATTGGAAGAAGGGGTGAAATCGAGTGGCCTGCTAGAACTCCTGATCTGACGCCTCTCGACTATTTTCTTTGGGGTTATTTAAAGAGCAAAGTATACTCAATGCAAGCGCAAAGCTTGTATTATAGTTTCTGTCATAAATGCAAGCCTTCCATTTTGTTCAAACTGTTTGTAATTGCTAAAAAATGTTTAAAATCAGTGGAAATTGTTTGTGCGAATGAGCAAAAATACTTGCTTAAGGGGGAAATGGGGGATAAGCACTTGCAAAAAAATTTTTGTTTTGTTGTTGTAAAATATTTTTAAAATATTGTGTCAAAATTTTAAGCCAATCGCAGCAGAACTCTTGAAGTTATAGATTTAAAGTCGATCCTCCTCATAGACCGCAGCTGCGCTTGAAAATATAGGAATGTACCAGGAGACAATGAAAAATACTATAAAATATTAAATATTTTATTAGTTTTCACTGCACTTTCTAAGTTCGTGAAGTGCGCACAGTGTAATGGAAAAAAGAAAGAGCTGAAATCGTTACAAAAGGAATTGTGTTTCTTCACTTTTTCAATGTTTAAAACTTGAAATGAGTTTTTCTGGAAGCCACTTTTTAAAAGTCCGTTTACTTAAGAAATGACAACATTTTCCGTACAAAATCGCATATTTTACTTCGAATTAAAGTCTGTAAAGGAATCAATACGACGATCCAGCAAAAGCCTCGTGCACCCTAAGAACGCGGAGTGACCCAAGGACAACCGCCTTCTGCATTTTTCCCGCAAGT
>NC_046665.1:68293092-68319430 GCF_010883055.1 Belonocnema kinseyi
CAATTGTCCGCGACTGCCTATTTATTTTTGTAACCATATTCAGCAGAAACCCTTGGTACAGGGACCCTCTATCCGCAACCCGAGGACGCGTTCGGTAGCTTTCAACAGCATTAAATATCGGTAACTCCACTATTACCTTTTACATTGATAAAGTACCAACTGGTAAACATTTTTTCACTTAAATAATGTTATAAGTAAATGAATGATTTCGCTACTTTGTAACGAATTTACATAGCTTTTTTAAACTAAATTTGAAATTAAAAAACAAAGTCTACTTTAAAAAATTGATGAATTGTGCATTTGAAACAAAGCGAGAATTTGAATTTTGAAAATGTGAACAACGAACATTTAATCGTTTAAATTTTAAATTGTCTTTTCACTATTTAAATTCAAACCGTTTAGGTATTTAAGGCTTTTAAATTAAAATTATATAATTTGAAACCATTTAAATTTAGAGCAAGAAGTGTGTTTAGTTACATTTTTTAAATTCGCAATGCAAAATTATTAAAGCTGATTAAAGTAAAAAACTTTTAATTTGAAATTGTCCGAAGGGATTCTAAGGGTCCGAAGGCATTAGGCATTAGTAACGAATTGGTTACTAATTACATTTTTTTCAGTAACATTTACCATACAAATCGTAACTTCTTTAGTTAATTTCGATGTGTACTTCACAAGTGTGTTTTTACGGCAATCAATAAAATCTAAAATCTATAGAAACACTCTTAAAAAGAAAAAAAAAACATTCATTTCCAGATCTGCATATTCATTTTCTTGCTTTTTTTAAATAATTTTTTTTAACAATACATGTAACTATTCCAGTTGAAGGTTTTTTGTTTTTTTTTAAATCATCTCTAGTTAAAAATCCAAACTATTTTTGATGGAGCATTCATCTTTTTTTATGAAAAGTTTATTGTTTTGTTAACCATTTAAATCTTTTGTTCTGAAAAAATTCTATTTGCTTGGAAATTTAATTGTTTTGTTGAAAATTTAACTATTTTGCTAGGAAATTCCATTTTTTGTATAAAATTCGCACTTTTTGGCTTGATAATTCAACAAATTAGTTGAAATTTTTTCCCTGTTGACTGAAGGATCTTTCTTGGTTAAAAATTCATCTCATTTCTAGAAAATATATCTTTTTGGTTGGAAAATTAGTTTTTTTTTGTAAAAAAATCTGATTTTTTTTATTGAAAATGCAACTGTTTCTTTGGAATTTGTTATGATTGAGCATTTAACTATTTCGTTGAAAATTTGTCTTTTTATGTTGAATTCAACTATTTTTTTACTTAATATTAAATTAGTTTCCGGTTGAAATATCAATTATTATATTTTTCGATGAGAATTTATCTATTTTGGCTGAAAGCTGAACTACTTATTACATTTTTTAAAAAAGATTCATCATTTTAGTTGAAAATTTATTTCTTTCATTGAAGATTTAACTATTTTGTTGAAGACTCGACTTTTTAGTAGAAATGTAATCTTCTTCATTGAAAGTTCATCTTTTTTGTTAGAAATTCAAATACTTGTTTAAAATTTTATTTCTTTTGTTAAGAACTAATTTTTTGGAATTTATAATTTTAGTGGAAAATTCATCTTTGTTTGAAAATGTAACTATTTTGTGTGAAATTCGTTTTTTACTTGGTTAAACATACATTTTTTCAAGGAAAATTTAACTATTTTATTTTTTGATGAAAATTTATCTCTATTAGTTGAAAAAAAAAACAACTATCTGGTTAAAAATTCCTTTTTTTCTGGTTGAAACCAACTGATTTAAACTTAAAATTAAAATCTGTTTCGACTGGAATATCAAGTATTACATTTTTCGTTTGGAATTAATCTTTTTTAGTTGCAAATTCATCTTTCGGGTTGAACGTTCAACTATTTCGTTAGAAGAAATTTTATTTTGTTCAAGATTTTTCTTTTTTTGGAGAAAAGTAATCTTCTTAGTTGAAAATGCATCTTCTTGGTTAAAAATTCAAATACTTGGTTAAAAGTTAAACTCTTTTATTGAAAAATAAATTTTTGTGTTGAAAATTCGTCAATTTAATGAAAAATTTTTTTCTTTGGTTGGCAATTTAACCATTTTGTTGGAATTTCGTTTCTTATTTGGTTGAACATTAATTTGTTAAAGTAAAATTTTAAGGATTCCAGTTTTGGGTCAAAAAGTTTTTTTTGTCAAAAATATAACTGTTTAGTTGCAAATTCGTCTTTTTTTGTTGTTTAAATATCAATTATTACATTTTTCTAATAGAATGTATCCTTTTAAGTTGCAAATTTAACGACTTTGTCAAAAGTTTAATTCATTCATTAAAAATTAATGTGTGTGAAGCTTCATGTTTTTAGGGTTGAAAATTTAATTATTTTGTAGTTCATTATTCTTTTCGGCTTCAAGATTCCACAATGTTGTTGAATATTGATGTATTTGATTAATAATTCGTCTTTTTTTGTAGAATATTAATCTCCTCGGAGGACAATTCTTTTTTTCGTTCGTTAAAAATTAAACTATCTGTTTGAAAATTCATCTTTTTTGGTTGAAAACTCGTCTTTTTTGGTATAACATAATATTTGCTGGTTAAAAATGCACCTGCTTGGTTGAAAATTAATCTGTCTTGGTTGAAGATAAGGTATTTTGTTGAAAATTCGTTTTTGTTGACTACATCCAACTGATTTTTATTTTAAATTAAAATCTTTTTTTTTTTGAAATAATTAACTATCATATTTTTGTTGGGAATTATTGTTTTTAGGTGGAAAATTGAACTCCTGGATTAAAAATTGAACTATTCTCTTCAGACTTTATTTTTTTGGTTGAAGATTCACCATTTTAGTTGAAAAAATATATTTTTTGAAACAGAAAATTTTACTATTTTGTTGAAAAGTTAACTGATTTTTTGAAAAATTATATTGTTGTGTTAAACCTTCAACTATTTTGTATAAAATTCAACTTTCTGGTTTAAAAATTCAACAATTTGGTAGAAAATTCAACTATTTGACACAAAATTAAAGTTTTTTGTTGAACATTCGTATATTTTTCCTTAAGAATTAGTTCTTTACCTGAAAATGCAACTATTTTGTTGATACTTAAACTGACTGATTAAAAAATTATAATCTCGAATTAAACATTTAACTATTTTGTAGAAAATTCATCTTTTTGTTCTGAAAATTGAACAATTTGGAAGAAAATGTAACTATTTGATACAAAATTAGTTTTTTTTATGTGAAAATTTAAATGTTTTGATGATAATTTAACTAATGAGTTCAAAATTTATATTTTCGTGTTAAACTTCACACTTTTTGTAGAAAATTCATCTTTTTGGTTTTAAAATTCCACAGTATGGTAGAAAAGTGAACTATTTGATACTAATATAAAGTTTTTGGAATAACATTCCTATATTTTTGGTTAAGACTGAATTTTTTACCTGAAAATTTTACTATTCTATTTTTTGTTAGAAATTAATCCTGTATAAGTTGAAAAATCAACTATTTGATAGAAAAATTCATATACTTTGTTGAAAATTCCTCTTTTTGATTAGAAAATTATTTTTCTTTGTTGAAAATTCATCTACTTAATTGGTGATTCAACTATTTGGTTAAAAATTATTTTCTTTCTGTTAATTCAACTGATTGGAAATTTAACTTGCATAGTATAAATCTCATATCTTGGCTGGAAATGAACTTTTTTGTTAAAAATTAAACTGTCTTCTAAAATATCCGTCTGTTTGGCTTTTAAATTAAAATGCACTGGTTAAAAATTCAATAGTTTTTGGTTCAAATTCAATGTTTGTTCCGAAAATTTGACCATTTGGTTAGAAAAAGCTTCTTTGTTGGTTAAAAATTCAACTATTTAGATAAAGTCATTTTTTTTTTGTTCGAAAATTTAACTGTTTTGTTAAGAAGGTATCCTTTTGGATTGAAAATTCACCTTTCACGGTAGGAAAGTTATCTTTTTTAATTGAAAATAAGGTTACTTTTCGAGGGGGGGGGGCAAAAGATGGTCGTCAACGAAATGAAAAAGAATTTTTGTTAAATTACTCACATATTCCTGAGCGAAAAGTTCATTCGTACCAGTCTGGTACATTTCAGGTCCAAATTCATCGTAGCTTCTGTTTTGTGATTGTTGACTTCTATTATTTTCTGTATCCCCCAACCCAAATCTGGACAAATCGACTTGACGATCATTTCTGGGGTCACTAAAAACAACACTTGTATCCTCTCTTGATCCCATCCTTAAATAATTTTCTGCTTCCACAGTCTTTTAAATTTATTTCATAAAAAACATCGTCTTGGTCTAACCTAAAATAGAATTGGTTTAAAATAAAACTGATGGTTTAATGCTAATAAATGAACTATTTCTCCAATCAAGAACGTAATACTAATTATAAGAAGAAAATAATGTACACGTACATGCATGGACTAAATACATAAATCATAAATCATACTTCAAAAGAGAAAATGTTCAAATCCAAATAATAGTTCAATCCTGAAAATTATCGAAATAAAATAAAACATTTTAATTCAAAAAGTGAATATATTATATAAAGGCAGTATATAAGATGAAAAGTATTAAATTTAGTATTAGAAACAAAGTTCTAACAGCTTTTAAACGAAAGTTGTAGGTTGACAGATAGAGGTTATAAACTCAAACTTAATGCCGTTTAGGAAATTTAACAATAGTCCCACATTTTTAAATCATAAAAGAATATATTATAAGTAATTTTTTTAAATATTGTATTAAAACATTAACTACGAACCTTAAATAACTTTATCACAATGTAAACATCGTGAATCCCGACATGACTGACATGTCAAATGTGTCAAAAATTATTGATACGTGAACGGATATGACGTCAGGCAGTAACGTAATAGGAGCCCTTTTTCGAAAATTGTTTAAAATTACTAATTTCCTATTATTAATTTTCACTAAAATTGATCATAGAAACGACTAAATTATTTTTATTAAATTACTTTACAAAATAGGTAGTAAAATCCTCCAATGTAATTAGTAAAACAATTTTTGCAGGTTATGTTCAGACCTTGACAACACAACTGTTTCCGCGTGTTTTTTTGGTGGGATTTATGCTATGCTATGGTCGTATGTCAGTGAAAATGGCGTGTTGACGTATTCATATTTGCTTTGACATTTTCTTCTTAATTCGGAGTGTAGGGTAGTTTTAAATCCTTTGATTTTTGTTAATGAGGACTGAATTAATAGACCCTTTTTCCTACGATGTCATCGATCGGAGGGAAGTCCAGATATTCGACTGATTTTTCTCGGACTTTAAAACCCAGTCAATCTTCGAATGGCAAAGAAATTAGTGAATCAGAGGAATTGTGCAGTGAAACAGAAGGTTTACGAATACTCGACGAATTCAAGAAACTTTACGAAAATCGCATCGATGCAGTCGATCAAGATTCCTCGGTTACAGAATTTGAACGAATTTCGGCAAGTTTCTTTACGTATTTTTATTTTGCTCCAATTTAATTTATTAACCTATTCAATGTACTTAATTTAGACAGTATCTTTAATTCATTTCTTTTTCCATATTAATAATAACCTAAATACATTTTTGTGTATCAGCTCGCAAATTCTAGATTTTGTATTTCATAATTCCAAATTTAGTTTTTCTTATCAATATTTGTATTTTAAAGTTGAAAATTGTTTTGTTTTTAGTTTTGTCCAAAACTATATATCAATTTTTTACCACTAGAAGCGGATTTATTCTCATAATAAAGTAAATAAAGTAAAGAAGACTTTCAATTTTTAGGGTTTTTGTCAGACAAATATTTTAAAATATATTTCTTGAGAAGGTAAAGATAATAATAAAAGATGATGTAAAATATAAGTGAATGTAAAAAAGAATAAGAGAACAATTTTGATTAGTATTTTCGTTTCCATTATTTTTATTTTATCTCTTTTACCACAACATATGCCTTTTAAAATGAATAATTATTTATAGATGGGGTTCTCTCTCGTTTTTGAACTATAATGGTATTTTAAAAAGCTTCCCCTCTATAGAACCATTTCAGACTGGTGACCTAAAAATAGGCTTGAAAGAAACTCTCCTTCAAGTAATAATTATAGAAGCTACATGTGAACTGCAGCAAACTGATAATTTTCAATCTTGTGTGATAATATTAAAATTAAATTTTTTAATATTTCTATCATTATCAATTGTTTATTATAAAACTCTAATTATTTGCGAAATACTCCAAACAAGAAAAGTTATTTTTTTTTACAAATATATAATAATAATTTGTAATTCAACAATACTAGAAAAGAAACATGCACGCTACGTGCGCGAATATTATATTTATTGTCTCGCTCAATTTTTAAATTAAACAATAAAATAATACTTATACAAAATGTTTGTATTTCATAGTATCTATTATCTAAGATAATAGGAAAGTAATTACAAGATTTTTGATAATTGATGAAAATTAATATCTTAACTTCACGATTAATATATAATATTTTTTGTATCATATATAGAATATCAATCCGCTAGATTTTTTTTACTTAAAATATCAATTTACGACGAAATATACGAATATAACCTATTATTGTTTTTTTTTCAGTTCACTTTTTAGTATTGATTATGTAGGGTTTTGTTTTTATTTATTTACTTTTTATTAATATTATTACCTATTGTTCAAATATTGTCAATATTCTTTGAAAACTAATGTATTCTTATTAAAAATATAAATTTTAGACGAAAAATCTTTTTCGTTTAAAATCTCCGATTTCGGAAGGGAAATTTTTTTAATAAACTAAAATTGTTAAATAATGGTCAAGATTTAATGACTGATTTATTGGCTGAATCGTGAAGAATAATTATCGGAAAAATCTTATGATTTTAATGATTTTAATACTAGTAATAATTATGATTTGAATAAATACCAGTTTATGTTATATAAGAAAATATAACATAACCTCAAATTAATAAAGATTTTAAATCGTAATGATGATTTTTGTTAAAAAACACAATGTTCCCTTTTTAAAAAACTGACATTTGCTAGATATTTGGTAACATTACTTTTTTAAGATAGGATCAATATAAATTCTACTAAATTGCAAGACCTTTAATTCTTGATTTAAATATTTCAACATTTTAAAAATCACGATTATGTTTAAACATTTATTTTATCTATCATGTAAAAAGTTAAATAAAAAGAATTTTTATTACTTTCTCTTTCTATCCATTTTCAGAAAAAGTTTAAAATAATGACCGAATGGGTCAAAGACTTGAGGGAACAAAATGTAATGTTAGTTCGCACAGTTGAAGATTTGGAACAAGCAGCGGTTTCTAGAGTTAAGCTTTTAGAAGATAAACTACTCCACTCATCTACTCTTGTTTCTGAAAATATTATACAATGCACTAATTCGGGAGAGGTAAACACAAAATTCAAAACAATTAAAAAATATATTTAAGAACCCACATTATAGAAATTGTACATGATTATATTTTATTCAAATTATACTCTAGGCTTTAAATAATCTCTCGGATCGTGTGGGCGAATTAGAGAGAGATGAGGATTATCTACAAAATAGGATAGAATGCCTCCAAAGCGATATCAGAGGATTATTAGAATTGATTAGGCGTGCTCGGCAGGAAAAATGTTGGTCCCATGAAGGCATCCAATTTTACGAAATTACGCCAGCAGACATACCAGCTCCTCTCGAGTAAGTTAATTAATATTAGAAATCTTTTAATTCATACACAGGGTCACAGTGGGGAAAAGGTTCATTCTTTGGTTCAAAATACCTGTGGACCGATTTGGATGTTCTTTAAAAAAAATGCTGAGAAAATTTCAAAGAAAGTTTTGAGCATACATTTTTTTATAAATAAATAAATATGACGAAAAAATGACAGTTTTTTCTATTTGACGTTTCCGGTGATCGTGAGTAATAGGATAATTGTTGTAATCACCGACAATTCATAGATTTACATTATATAAAGATATTCTATCATGATGCAATAAAAAATGGTATAAACAAATTAGTTGTTGAAAATGTATTTTCTATAATATTCAATAATTTAACTTTTTTAAAGTTATATTGCAAGAAATTTGAATGGAAACAATATTTTAATGAACAAAATTTCTATTAACAAATGCATTATTCAGGCATTTGTCGTCAAAAAATTCGTTTTTTTTCGATATAAATTTTTTTAAATTAGGAACCTCATCTTAATTTCAGAAAAACGGATAATTTGTTAATGAATTTTATAATTTTATTACAAAATTTAATGAACAAGTGTATTATTTGGGAATTTGCCGACGGAAAAACGTTTTTTTTTTAATGTTAGTCCTTTTAATTGGGAACTTTACGATAATTTCAGTGATATCCATAATTAGTTGATTAATTTTATGTTGCTGTTAAACAAATTTTATTAAGAAATGCATTATTCGGGAATTTGTCGACGAAAAAACTCGTTTTTTTCAAAGTCGGTCCTTTTAATTTCAGAAAAAAAGTTGTTTTTTTCCATTCAGTACTTACAGTTGGCGAAAAGAGGGTTTAAATACAAGGAATGATTAAACAATATATTTAATATTTGTTATAAATAAATTCTATAACAATTTGAAAAGGCGGGACACTCACGAGTCTGCATTTATTTATCAAATTTGTTAGAAAAATCAATCAGATTTATGAACTAATTATGAATGTTGTTGAAATTAACATGAAGTTCTCAATTAAAAGGACTGGCATTGAAAAAAACGAATTCTTCCGTCGATAAGTGCTCGAATATTGAATTTGTTTATTAAATTTGATCAAATCCTAAAATTCATCAACAAATTATGAATGTTTATAATATTAACAAGAATAGTCTTAAAAGAAATTTTTTTCATTAAAATATTGTTTCCATTAAAATTTCTTGCAATATAACTTTAAATAAACGTTAAATTATTGAAAATTATAGAAAACACAGTTTTACAAATAATTTGTTGTTGTATCATGATGGAATATCTTTATATAATTTTAATCTATGAAACGTCGGCGACTACAACAATTTTCCTATTTTTGACGAGTACCGGGACCGTTAAATAGAAAAAATTGAAAAACTAAATTAAAAATCAGGCCCGACAACTGTCTTTGAAATTTTATCTGCTTTTTTTTAATAAACATCCAAATAGGTCTACAGGTTCAGTCGGAATTGTATTTTGAACTAAAAAAATGTACTTTTTCCCTACTGTAAGGGTGGCCGCTAGTTCGAGAAACCACTTTGTAATTCTTTTCGACCGGGAAATTTACACATTTTAAATTGAAAATCTATTAAATCACTTCACATAATACAATTAAATTAGTTTTGATTCCAATTTTTGTTATGTATCAGTCAATGAAAAACGGTTCAGGTTAATCAACTATAAATGTAAATTGATTCGTGATTTAAACAATTAAAATGTAGTTCGAGTATTAAAAATTGAACAATAATTAAGTTACAAGACGTTTCGGAATCTGTTTAATAATAAAAGATTTTTATTCAATTGTAGATCCTATTCGAGTACAGTTTCATTCTAAAATATTCTATTTGGCATCCATTAATTTGAAATTTTTTAATCGGAAAAGAGCAATATTTTAAGATTTAACAATAATTTACTTTTTATTTAAAATAAAATAGTAAAAATTAAACTATTTAAAACTGAATCATTTGAATAGCCTTTAATCGTTCAAATTTCAGAGAGAAAAATTTAAACTTTGAGCACTACGATTTTAATTGTTCCATTGTCACCATTTTTTATTTGAAAATGAAAGTTTTGAATTTTTATGTTTAAATAACTCTTGACCAATTATTCATTTGAAATGTCTTGAAATGAAAATAATTTAACTTTTAATATTTATAATATTTAATTTTATAATATTTTAGATATTTTTAAACTATTCAATTTATAAAAGTTAAATATTTTAAATTTGGCAATTCAGCGGCATTTAATTAAAAACTGTTATTTCGTACCTGAAAATTATTGAACGTTTGACTTAAAAATGTTAAGTTTTCAATTAAAAAAAATATCTATTAAAAAAATGATCTTCTAATGCTTCAATTCGCAGTTTAGTTTTTATACTTTAAATGAAAAAGTGTTGAGCTTTTAGAGTTAAAATTTTTTTCCTTCACTAAAACGGCCACCCTGATACAGCTCAATTCTTATTTCTAATATAATTATTTTATTCTTGAATGAATAGGTTTACTCTAAGAAATAATGCAGATTATTTTCCTTTTTTGCAGTTACGCCTGTGATCAGGTAAATCCCAGTATAAATAGACGCAAGAAAATGATAATTGTAGATATAAATCGTGGAATCCCCCGCAAACCAGAATATCCAAGAAACCAGTTTTTCTGCAATTGTATACATGAAACTCGAGATTTCTTGCCTTGCGAGAGAGAATCTCCACCATAGAATTAATTTATTCCCTTTAATTTATTCTCAGTAGCCTATCCTACACTCCTTTGTAAATTTATCGTTCTTTATTAAATTGCTTAAAAAATAAATAGAAATTTGAGTCGAGATTTTCACATTATTTAATTTATAACTTTTCATATTTTCGAAAGTAATCTGTTAAAAATAAAAAGAATACCCATTTGAACTAGGTAAAGGAAGACGCTCAGAATCTACAATACAAAAATAATTTGGCAACTTTGCAAGATAAAGAGAGAAGATTGCGCGCGTAAGTGTGTTTTTTTTACATTAAGTTAATTAAATCCATGAAGGCTAAATATATATTAATTGTGAAAAAATGTAATTCAATAGGAGTTTAACAGATTTGGAAGAAAAGCTATCAGAGTCAAACAAACAAATTTCACAAAAAGATGAAACGATTAAGAAATTCATGTCTCAAGTGCAGAATCTTAGAAACAGTCTTAAAGGAAGATCTTCTTTTGCTGATCATATTACGCTCTGCGATTCTGACGATCTTGAGTTTACGGTAAGTCCTTTCTTGAAATTCTATTAGTCAGGGCTGCCACACAGTCACTTTTTTTCTAAAATCTGAATACATGATGAATTATATAAAAGTAGAAAAAATGTGTTTACATTAAATTAAATTATTCACTTTATTAATTATTTAATGAACCTCGAATTCTTGTGAATCTTGTCACATTTCTGTTCGCACACATTTATCTGAATTTATCTGCGTTTTTTTTTTTAATTTAAAAACTGAACCCTGAATTATTTTTAATTCATGTTAAATTCGTATGAATTTCACCTAATTCTTTTGATTTTCCTTTAATTCTTTTAAATTAAATCTATTACTTAAATTAGTGGAATATTTCTCATTTTTTGAAATTCATTTACATTTATTTTGAATTTTATTTTCAATTCTTATAAATTATGTATTTGGAATTCTCCTCAAGTTTGTTAATTGACCCTGAATTATGTTAAAGACACGTGTATTATTAATTCATCCAATTCTTTAAATTTCCCTTGATTTTTTTTTTAATTTACTCTGTTACGGAAATTATTGGAATATTTTGGATGCCTTTTCAATTCATTTGAATCCATTTGGGATTAATATTTTTAATGATTTTTAATTATATGGAGTTCTCTTAAATTGTTTGAGTTCAATCTGAATTGTTTTTATTTCATTTTGATTTCATGCGAATTTCATCGAATCCTCCTGATGTTCCTTGAATTCTTTTAAATTCACTCTATTACTGAAATCGATTGAATATTTAAGATTTTTTTCAATTCATTCGAATTCATTTGGAATTTTATTTCTATTTATTTTGTATTATCAGAAATTCTCTCTAATTTGATTAATTTATCCTACATTATTTTGAAGTCCCTTGAATTATTTGAAATTCATTCTGAATTCCTTGATATTCATCTTGAATTGGTATGAATTTCATCGAATAATTTTTATTTCCCTTTAATTCTTCTCAATTCACTCTATTACTGAAATCAATGGAATATTTATGATTTTTTGTAATTCATTTTAATTCATTTTGAGTTTTATTTTTATTTATTTTACGTTATCTAAAATTCTCTCTAATTTAGTGAATTTACCCTAAATTATTTTGAAGTCAATTGAATTATTTGAAATTCATCTTGAATTCGTATGAATATCATCGAATTATTTTGATTTCCCTTGCATTTTTCTCAATTCGCTCTGTTACTGAGATCACTGGAATATTTAGAATCTTTTTCAATTCATTTGAATCCATTTGGAATTCGCTTTTGAATTATTTTTAATTTCATGGAATTCTCCTAGTTTTTTAATTTACCCTGAATTATTTTTAATTTAGCTTGAATTAATATTAATTTATTGCATTCCCTTGCTTTCCCTCGAATTCTTTTAAATTCACTCGAATTTTTGGAACTTGCCCTGAAAATGTTTAATTTTTGTAATTCACATGAATTTTGGAATTCTCTTGAATTTTTAGAATTCATCTGGAATTATTCAAGATTGACTCAAGATTTATTTAATTCATTGTTTTTTGTTTGTTTTTATTCAGTTTACTCCAATTATGTTGAATTCACTCTGAATTTTTATGCATTCATGATAATTTTCTTGAAATTCACGTGGAATTCTTATAAATTTCATCGAATTATTTTGAATTTCAAAGAACATTAGTCATATTACTAATGCACATTCGTTACTTTCTCGGTTTAAATCGGTTACTTTTCGCTTTTTCATTTAAATTAGACTGTGGCAGCCATGCATTAATAAATTGTTAATAAACCAACAGATTTCACAGCTTTCGATTTCTCCTTTTTTTTTACCTTAAACCTTTTCAGTTTTATTGTTCTTAAAAATTTGAAGGAACCGGAAAATGTACTGTGAGATCAGTAATAGCAGTTAAAAACAGAATTCTAACCATACTACTAATCATAATTTTCTTTATATTCTAATATTATACGAATAAGGCAATCATGCTAACCATTTTCACCAAGACTTTTCGGGAATCTAAATTAAATACTATCGAATAACAAAGCATGATAAATTAGAAATTAGAAAGCAACCTGAGATTTTTGCATGCAGCTATTAGGCTAGATTTCATTTTCACAAACCAGAAACGTATTGCTATTCAGGTCATGCAAATGGCTGAGATTTTGGAAAGTGCATTTGTTGCCAAAAATTTAGAAGTTGAAACCCTGCAACAACGCCTGCAAGAATCCAACGCGAAACTAGACAAGCTTCTGCATGAGAACGAGCAGTTTGAAGAAAACAACAAGCAGATTCGGAAACTAGAATCTCAACTTGCTACCCTCCAAAAAGTGTGTGCATCCATAAATCTAATTTAAAATATTTTAGGAGTTCAAAATTATTAAGTACTCGAACCGTTCCGAAAGATAAATTTTAAAAATCGCTTGAAAGTTCAGCTTATCTGGATAATGAAAGTGAATATATTTATTGACCGTGAATTTTTTAAATGTTTAGAAGAAAAATTTATCCAATCAGTTGAAATATCACCAATTTTGTATCATATGAAATACTTTTTTTCATTAAGTTGATTTGTTGACTTAGGAGAAGACGTAATGAATGAAAAATTAAACTAAATCTGTTAAAAATACAAAATTTATAGATTTTTCTTTAAAAATTGAATAGTTAAAATTGTTAAATTTTCAACCAAAGAGATGAATTTTCAGCTGAAAAAGATGAACTCTTAATACGAAAAGTAATAGTTGATATTTCAACTAAAAAATATTTTTGTTTTGAATGAAGAAGAGTTGAATTCTACCAAATAATATGAATTTTTAAAAAAATAGTTTAATCTTTAACTAAAAAAGATTAGTTTTTACCAAACAGATGATTTTTCAAAGCAGAAACACGAATTTTCAACTAATTCAAAAAAAATTAGTTTAACTTTTAACTAAGTAGTTGAATTTGCATCCAAAGCAGATTAAGTTTCAAATAGTTTGCATTTGTAACAAAAAAATAGATAAATTTTCTGTTGAAGAAAATTAATTTTCTACCCAAAAGAGGAATTGCAAACGAAAAACGTGTAAAAGTTGATATTTCAACCAACAAAATATTCCAATTTTTAATTAAGAACAATTTAATTCTACCATAAAAGACGAAATTTCAACTAAAAAGAGTTAAATCTTTACAGAAACAGATGAATTTTAAAACCAAAGATACAATTTTTCAAGCAAATACGTGTATTTGTAACCAAATAGTTGAATTTATAAAATAAAAAATGTCAATGTTTCAGTCAAAAATGGAAGATACATTTTAAGTTAAGAAAAATAATTTGATATCCAGAAAAAATAAATTTTCAACAATATAACTGAATTTCAAATAAAATAGTTTTATTTGCGACTAAAAGGATAGATTTCCAACCGAAAATGTAATATTAAAATTTGTAGTTGACAAAAGTATTTTTCAACACTTAAAAAAACTAATTTTCAACAAAATAAATGAATTTTCAACAAAAAGTTTAATTTTTAATCAAAAGGAAGTTTTTAACCAAAAATAGAATCGCTCAATTTTCCATTGAAAGCATTAATTTTAAACAAAGAGATCAATTATCAAGTAAAATGATGAATCTTAACCAAAATAATAAGTTTGTAGCAAAGTAATGCGATTTTTAACCAAAAAAGATTGACATTTTATATAAAAAATAGTTTAATTCTACCAAAACTATGATTTTTCAATAAAATTATCAAATTTTTAACCAATTATATGAATTTTCAACCAAAAATATAAATTTTTAACAGAGTAGTTTAACTTTCAGTCAAGTAGTTGAATCATCAACCATTTTGAATTGAAAAGCTGACATTTCTACCTAAAGAAATGAATTTTCAGAGAAGACTGTAAAATCCCGAAAAATATAATTTCGATCACTGAAAATTTTCCGAAAAATATTCAAAATTTAATATTTCAAAAATTAGAAATGGCGGATAATTTGAATTCCTAAATAATTAATCCTCGACAGTGTATGATATTGCGTAATTGGAAAATTTTTGAATTTCCTCCTAGTTAAATTCACGAATTTTCAATTTCCCGAATCTCTACATTAAAGAAATTTTTAATTAAAAAATATTAACTAAAATACTTTCATTAGATAAAAAGATTTTTTTATTATTTATTTATTGTAAAAACTTTTTTTCAAGCTTACATTCAGAAATTTTATAATTCTAAAATATACTTGCTTCGGCAATTCTATAGTGTATGAATAAAATTTGAAATGTTATCAATTTGAAACGAATTAAAATAATTTAAATAATAATTTTTAAAAATGTTTAAAAAAATTGGCATTTACAAATTTCTTGATTGATTCTTCAATTCACAGCAATTAAAGAGTTTCATTTTGAGTGCTTCAGTTTTCAATTCAGTTTTGATAATTTTAATTTAAAACCTTTTCAGCTCTAAGACCTTGATTTTTTAGTTTCAATGACCATGAAAAAATGGTGTAAACCGGGAAATGACCAGAATTTTTTTCCTCGATTTAAACGGCCACCCTGTTCTGCGAATTTTTCAAATTTAACTTTCGGACTGGTTCTGTCCAAAGTCATTTTGCACATAACTAAAGTATTTGCAAATAATTCCCTAATAATAAATAAATAAGGTGCAATGAATCTTCATCTTTTTAGGAATCTCTGGAATCCAGAGAAGCTTTGGCTTCAGAAGTGGCAGACAAACACGACCAGGTGATGTCTCTTCGGAAAGAATTGCAGTTGTTAGAAGAAGAGTGTCGTCATTTAAACATGCATGTTCAGTTCAAGGAAGGTGTTATTAAAAAATTAAGGGAGGAACGCGCACAAACAAAGGAAAAAGTATGTACTAATTTTTTTATTCCTCCTAGTCTTTGAATTATTCCATTAAATGTTCCTTTCTAGCTTGAGAAATCCGTAATTTGTGCGTGTTCGGTGATCGATTGTGACAAGAGTCCCTCCTTTTGCATGAAAAGTAGAAACAAAATATCATCTTGTATTCCTAAATATCCAAAAAATGCAAAAGATTTTAGAAAAATTTATACTGTTCACTCAAAATCAAAATTGAAAAATGAAATCTTGGATTGGAATTTGTCTTGTAGAGATTTGCGGAACTTGGAACGTAAGAGAAAATTGAAAGCTGATATAGCGATTGTGAATACGGCGAGAAAATTGTCCCCTCCTTGTAAGAATCAGCATTCAAAAAATGTTCATTTTTCACACAACGCGTAATGTTAAATGCGTGTATTTGTAATAAATATTATAGATTTTAAAGAGGACATATTTTTATGAATTTAAGTAGGTTAATTAGGTTGCATGATTGCCTTATTAAATAGTTTTAAAAGAGGAAACCAACAACTTTTCAATTTGGACACTTTTGGGATTCAAGTGCTTTTCAAAAAATATGATTAAGAATTCGATTGCATCAAATTTGGTTGCTTTTCAAACCGTCGTTTTATATTTGGTGTCTTGCACATTTTTTTTAATACGAAATAAGCTCTAAATAAATTCATTCTTTGCAGGATTCCCCTTGCTCTCGAAATATGCGAATCAGTACAGACCCTTATTCAGATGTGAGTTAAAAATGCAAAATATTAAAAACATGTTAAAAAACATTCTTAAAACCCACTTTAAAATTATATTATACATAAACTTAATATTTGATAAAAAGTATAAAAAATGTAACTGTTCCGTAACTGATATTTTTCAGGGTGATGGTGAAGAATTTTGCCCACATCAGGTACAAATATAAATTTTTAGCATCTGAAAATAATAAAAGTTAATTTTAAAATAGGGAAAATTATAACTAGTTAAATATGTTTAGGATAAAATTTTAATATACTTGGCAAAAACGAAACAACTGATGGAAAAAGAAAAAAAAACTCTTTCAAGCTTAAAAGAAGAGATAGAAAAAGTTACAAAAGAATTATTTGATAGAGAAAAGCAGGTGAATATAAAGACAAAGTTAAAAAATAAAAAATTTTAATGAAATTTTTATGATTGCATTTATTTAATTGCAGGATTGCAGATCTGCAATTCTTGTTATTTATAACAAATTGCAGGACATGGAATCCTTGTTGAAAAATTATAGATCCCAAGTAATTGAAGATGTGAGTTTTATTTCCTTTATTTGTAAAAGAAATTAGTTTTAAATCATCTTCAAAGTAAAATCACACAGGTCCTGTAAATTTAGAATGAAACATTTTATTTTCAACATTTTTTTTTTATAATTTATAAATATTTCAGTATTTTATAATACTTGTCTCTAGTATTTGTCACAGAAGAAACAAAAATTCAAGACAACTGCAATCAAATAGATTTAGATAGAAGTTAATTATTTCTGTGCAGAATAAATCCGTTGAGAATATGAAAAAATGTCTTTCTGACACTGAAGATTATCTCGTGTCGCTTCAAAGTTTTATTCGAAACTCCCTCGAGGTAGGAACCAATTTATAAAAATAAAATAAAAAATTAAATTGAAAAAAGGAGATAATTTGCTATAAAATAATTGAGATTTTAATCGTTCATATAATTATAAAGGTTTACTTTGAAGAAGAGTGTCAATCGGACATGGAAGAAATATTTGAAAGATTGCGCAGGGTCACTTACAGAATTTCACAAATTTGTTTAGAAAAAGAACAAGTGATTACTCTTGCTTATTTGGCAGTAAGTTTGTTTTTTGATCCTATTAAATTCTGATTATTTCAGGTCCAAATGTTATTTTCATTGGGAAACAACCTTTATTTAAATAAATCATTCAATTTTAAATCGAAAGCAATCTTAAATTTTAAAAATGCAAATGGGGGGGGGATACATATTTTTAAGCATCAAATTAAAATGGAAGGAAGAATAAACTTGCAGAATTTAGATTATAAAGAATCAAAAGCGTAAAAATTCGAATTTAATCTTAGTTTGTAAACATTCAAATTTTAAAATGAAATCGGAAAGAAACCAAATTTTGAATCATTTAAAATTTGTGGTAGTTTAAATTTTTAATCTTTACATTCCAAGTTCGAGAAAATCAAAATTGGCCAACATTGAAATTAGGTAGCTATCGAAGTTTAAAAACATTTTTGTAATTTTTTTAGGCGAAAGGAGAATCAGTTTGTAATAAAGACACTTGCAATGAACCTGATCACGAATCCGTAAGAAAACTATTTACAATTTATTTCAAATTCTTCAAATATTTTTTATTTCATCAAATAATTTTGCAGGTGATCGCGACATTCCTGCAACAGTTTAAAAGGATGGAAGAATTTAGAATGTGTACTGTAGAAGCTCAGGCAGCAACTGAAGATTTAAGAGAAGAAATGGAAACTGTTATTTGCAATTTTAATTCTCGCCATGAAAAGGTAACTTCTGATCAATTAAAAAATGTAGATCATTTATTATATTTATATTTTGTAAATTCACAATCTAATTCTGTTATTTTTCTCCAGTACTGTGAGTTAAACAAACTTATAGCTGAAGTACAAAATTATTTATTATCCACAAAGGAGAAAATTTCTGAGACAATAAATCAGTTAAAATTGCAGGTATGGAAATAATTTAAAAAATGATCGAATGTATTTCAAATTTGGTTGGTTCTACACTTCAAGTCACTGAATCTCTCAGCGACGAAATATGTTGGTTTTTAGAGGAAATTATGTGACACCAGGGTGTCTTTTCTACCTGGCAAACCTGGAATTGTCAGGGAATTTTGAGATACCTAGGAAAACCTGAAAATGTCAAAGAATTTATTTTAAAATCAAGGAATTTCTTCGAGCGAGTGCTTCATTCTTTTATTAAATTGCAATATAACATTGGCTAAAAGTTATTATTTTTTTAAGTAGCGTTGTATTACTTTATTTAACTATTTTGGTAAATATTCGATTTTTCTTTGTTCGAAATTAATTTTTCACCTGAAAAGTAAACTATTCCATTTTTGGTAGAAAATTGATCATTTTTAGTTGAAAATTCAAGATTCTGATTGAAAATTCATGTATTTTGTTAAAATTTCTTTCTTTTTGGTTGACAAGCAATATTCTTGGTTAAAAATTCAACACTTTGTTTCAATTGTTTCTCTTTTGACTCCAAAATCTTTCTTAGTTTTAAATTCAACTCTTGTTGGAAAGTAGTCTTTTTTGTTGCAATTCTACTGCTTTTGAGAAAAAAAAATCTGGAATGAAAATTGTATTACTTGGTTAAAAGTTAGACTCTTTTGTTGAAAAATATTTATATTTTTTTTTGTGGAGATTCATTATTTTAATTGAAAATTAATAGCATTAGTTAAAAAAGGAGCTATTCTGTTGAAAATTTGTTTTTGGTTAAAAATTATCTTTTTAGTGGAAAATTTGTCTTTTATAGAAATTAATATTCTTTGTTGAAAATTCAACTTTTTGATCGAAAATTCAAATATTCTAGCTAAAGATTTATTATTTCAATTGACAATTCAGTACTTTGTTTGAAAGTGTAACTATTTCTTTCAGGTTATTTATTTTTGGTTAAGATTTTTTTTTTACTGAAAATGTAAATATTCCAATTGAATATGACATCATTGTAGTTAAAAATTTACCTCTTTGGTAAATCATTTCTTTTTTTAATTGGAAATTTAACTTTTCATTTTTTGATTGACAATTTATCTTTTTTTATTGAAAATTAATGTATTTTGTTGAATATTTGTCTTTTGGTAGAAATTAATCTTCTCGGTTGAAAATTCAACTATTTCAGTTATAGATTTATCATTTTAATTAAAAATTGATACTTTTGGTTTAAAGTTTTACAATTTCAGTTGAAAGTTCGTTAGTTAAATTAAAAATTAAGTTTTTCGGTTGACAATGATCTTGTTCATTTTACAATTCAACTATTTCGTTTGAAATTCATGTATTTTGTTGCTAAATCGGCTTTTTTGTTTGAAAAATAATAGTTTTTGTTGAAAATTTAAAGTTTTAGTCGAAAATTCAAATATTCTAGATAAGATACATAATTTTAGATTAAACTTAATCTTTTTTGGCTCAAATGCAACTATTCCAGTTGAAGATTAATCCTTTTAGTTGGAAATTCAGCACTTTCTTTCAAATTGGAACTATTTCTTTCAGATTATTTATTTTTTATTGTAAGTTTTTATTTTTAACTGAAAATGTTACTATTCCAATTGAATAGGCCATCATTGTACTTAAATATTCATTTTTTTACCTTAAAATTTAACTGCTTAATTTTTTATTGACAAGTTATCTTTTTAATGGAAAATTCTTGTAGTTTTTCTAATTCGTCTATTGCTAGAAACTAATGTTCTTGGTTGAAAATTAAACTATTTCAGTTAAAGATTTATCATTTTAGTTGAAAATTGATCTTATTGGTTTAAAATGTAACTATTCCAGTTGAAGATTTTCGATCGAAATTCATCAGTTAAATTTGAATTTAATTATTGAACTGAAAATTTAACTGCTTCAACTTTGTTTGAAAATTATCTTTCTTATTTCAAAATTGAACATTTCGTTTAAAATTCCTGTATTTTGTTGAAAATTCACTTTTTTGACATAAAATTCATCTTTTTGTTTGAATATTAATCTTCATGTTTGAAAATCCATCTTTTTCGTTGAAAATAAAAATATTTGCTAAAAGTTCAACTCTTTCATTAAAAATTCATGTATTTGGTTTAAAATTCATCTACTCCAGTTGAACATTCCCCAAAGTGTCAAGTATTTGAATGTTGACCTCTACTTAAAAAAAAACACCAATTTTTTTATTCTGTAGTTTTTTATCTAATTCTTATATTACTATTTTCTTTTCGGATTCTGGTGAACTTTAAATATCTGAATTATTTCAAAAACTATAGAATTAAAAAAGAATGGCGTGTCTTTTTACAAATAGACGTCAAAATCCAGATATTTTTAACTGTGGAACTTCTTTTTTTTTCTAAAATCGGAAGAATATTTGTCGTCTAATTTCCTCTGAGAAACAACATATATTTTCGCCGAGAGATTCTGCGACTTGAAGACCTGCCTGATTTGAAGTGCATTCGATCAGATATATTTTGATTTCGAAAAGCTATTATAAAAATTAAAATTAAATTTTTTTATAGGAAGATGAAAGGTCGAGATATAAGGACAGAATTTCGACAAGTAGAAACAAATTAAAGGGTATGAAAAATGAAATTAATCAGTCTCGAGTGAAATTTTCTCGATGTGTTAGCAGTATGCAAGAAAATAATCAGAAATTTGGTTCTGTTGAATTCGCTGAGATTTATACTTCTAATGATGTACTAAATATGGTTGTGGATGAAGTTGAAGATGTTGTCTCAAATCTAACAATCTTCCAGTCACGGGTACGATCTTTAATTATAAAGTAATATAAAATCAGTAAAAAAAACTAATACACAAAAAAGAAAAATCTTTCTTACGATGGTTAATTTTTTTAGGAGCATTCTGCAGTTTCCCTGCTATCAGAATTGGATTCGCAACTTTCAACTGTTGAGAACAACTTGAAAAAGTTATTCGTCAAGAGTCAGGAAGTCGTAAGTCTAGGATACAATTTCAAATAAAAAATCATGTTTTACATGCTCTTTTCCATTATAAATTCATTTATTGATTTCAACAGCTACAAGAAAATGAAGTCAATCAGAAAATATTCGAAGAACGGGAAAAATGCATCGAAAAATCGGAAAAGGAGCTCGACTACGCTCACACGAACATGCAGGACGTTCTCGAAACTATTTCCTCCGCATTAGATGAAGTTAGTTAATTAACATAAATAATTCTTTATTTATAATCTAATCTATTTTCTTTATTATAGATAAACGAATTCGATATTGTGAAGAATAGCCAAATTTCGAATCAGGTTCGTTTCTTACTTTTATAAATTATTTAATATTAATTTTCGAAAATAAATTGTAGTTATGATTATTTAATTATTGATAGGATGTTAATGAGATTGTAAAAGTCAAGGAAGAGTATCACAAATTGAGGAAGGAATACGACAAACTGAGAATGAACACGATCGAGGTTAGCATCTTTAAAATATTTTATTATATTTTAAAGTTTATTTGCCTTTGTGAACTCTTAGGATAATTTTCTTTTCAGGTCTCTCATAAAAAAGAAGTCGATGAAAGGATCAGTGAATGCAACTGTAGAATTATAAATTTGGTAGATCAAGTGCGAGATTTGCAAAATGAGGTATTTTTAAAAATCAAAAACTATTTTTAATTAATTATTTTATTAAGATATCCAAAATACTATTGAAATTATTTTTTTATAGGTGAAAATTCGTCAGGAAGCGAATCTGATTCTAAAAAATAATATCGTGTCACTAGAAGATGAATTGAATTGCGCATATAAAAAATGCGAAGCACACAGGAGGAGTTATTCAACAGAAAGTATGGAACTAAATAGAAAAATCTTTGATTTAGAAAGCACTGTAAGCTTCTGTTTATAACTATTTTTTTATAGAAAATGTATTATTTCTTTTATTCAATAAAGTTTACTGTATAAATTTTAATTTTCAGATGAAGTTGCAGAAGGAAATAGAATCGAAACTCCGCAGAAGTTTGACTTCCAGTGAACTCGAGCTTAAAAAATCACAAGATATGCTGAAATTATGTGTAAGTTAAAGATATTTTCTATAGTCTAATTAGAAAAGAATTCTGTAATTTCTTTCCTCTTTTTTCATTGTAGCACACAAGTTCCGAGGGTACTTTTTCGTTGTGTGGAACATCATTCGAGCTCAAAGTTCGTATTTGCAATTTTTAATCCCAGTTTATATATTTTTTATGAATTATCTTTTTTTTTATTATGAATATTGAATTCTTTGCAGGGAGTTCCACAGTCTTTTAAAGTTCTTCAAGAGACGATTCATCAAACGAGAAGCGGTCTTCTTGATCTCGGAAATGAAATGAAGAAATTGGTGAGTATCAAACTGTTAAACTACTTATATTTTAAAAAATAAATAAACAATAAGTGCAGATATAAAATAAATATTATTAAAGGCTTCACAAATATTTCAATGATTACCCAAAGATTTCGCAAAGATTTTGGATAGATTGTAAAGATTTCACAAATATTTTGGAAAGATTTGAAAGATTTCTATGATTTCACAAAAATTTCTAATAGATTAAAAAATTTGTAATGATTTTCTAATGATTTCACAAAGATTTCAGATATTTTACAATGATTTAAAATATATCACAAGGATTTCAGGTAGATTTCAAATATTTCAGATAGATTTCAATGATTTAACAAAGATTTCGGATATTTTAAAAATACTTAACAAGGATTTCAATCATTTCTCAAATATTTCACAAAGAGTTCAATAATTTCAGAAATATTACCAAACACTTCAAATATTTTGCAAAGATTTTCAAAGACTGGACAAAATTGCAATGATTTACCGAAGGTTTCATAAAGATTTCAAATATTTTGCAAAGATTTCGGATTGACTTAAAAGCTTTCACAAATACTTCTTGTATTTTAAAAAGATTTCAGATAAATTTAAAGGATTGATTTAACAAAGTACATGAATTTTCAAACAAACGAAACATTTGATTTAAATTTAATTTCTCATCTAACAAATCAAAGGTTTTCCAATTAAAATGATGAATCAATAAACAAATAAATGAAGTTTTAGAAAAGCAGTTCCACTTCCAACTAATTAGTTGAATTTTCTACTAAAAAAGATGAATCATCAAAGAAAAATATGATATATTCTATTTCAATCACAAAAAAGATTTTAATTTTTTACTAAAAATGGTTGAACTCAACCAAAAAAGATGCTTTTTCTGCAAAATATTTTGAATCCTCAAACAAAATAGATTAATTGACAAACAAATAGTTGCGATTTTTAATTATAATAATAAAGTTAATTTCAACTTTAGTTTAACGGAAATGCCCTTACTTTGTCAGATTCTCCCTAAAATTCTCTAACTTTTTGAAATTAACTGATCTGTATCAACTCTGTAATTAAAAAAAAAGATATTCTTATTTCACTCTAGAATTTTTTTGTACAAATATAGCATGTATTAATTATGATATATATTTCTTTAAACAAGAAATGCTTTAAATCCTCTTTAATCCTCTATAAATACTCTGTTCGAGCTAAAATGGTGAGCATATTCTCGAGATCATTTGCCTAACATACATTTTTGGGCATTTAAGAACTCTAGAACAGATAGAAGAAAATAAAGAAGACATCGGGAATGGGGAGGAGAGCGAGGAAGAAAATCCAAAGATAAAATATTTAATAGGGAGGAAAATAAATTGTTATAGAGCTGAGAGGAGCTGTGATGATTTATCTGAAATGAAAATATATAAGGAATTGAGGAGAAAAGGGAAAGGTAATTGATTATTTGAGAGGAGACTACGAGGTAAGAAAGAGGGCCAAGAAACTAGAGATAGATGATTATATAGATTCGGATCACTTTCCCATAATAATGGCATTGGAGGGGAAAAAAGTAATGACAGTATGTATAAAAAAAAAATCAAAGGTAAAAAAAGCAGGAAGAGGGGATTGGTAAATATAAGGAAAAGAACAATTTAAGGAAAAGGCCAGGAATATCAAAATAAGAGAGGAAAGTGTAAACGAGAAGATGAAAATGGTGGTAGGAAATATAAATAGATTATTAAAGTGCGCAAGTAAAAAAAAGTCGTCAAGGAGGGAATAGAAGTGTATGTGAAGATGCATGTAAAGAGAAGAAGGAAGTCAGAAAGTAATTAGGAAAATGAAGAAAAGGGGAAAGTAGTGGAGAAGAATATAGGAGAAAAAAGGAGTATACTGAGTTGTGTCATAAGAAAAAGAGGCGAAAAATAAAAGGTTTAAAGAAGAGTCGAAGAAGGCCAAGACAGAAGACCATGTTTGGAAGGTAATAAATAAAGAGAAAGGGAAGGGAAAGAGTAATCCAGGATATTGAGATGGCCGAATTGAAATGATATTTTATGGATTTGCTAGAATGGGTAGAGAGAAAAGAGGAAAATATGATAGAGAAAGAGACGAGGAAGAGGACATAACAGGGGAAGAAATAGTCAAATTATTAGGATAGATTAGATTCCAAACGAAGTCTCAAAATATAGGGCGACAGTACTAAAGGAATGGGCATGGATAATTTTTAATAGAGTCTGGAAGAGGAGAGGAGTGGCTGGATTTATGAAAAGAAGGTGTAATGGTACTTATAATGAAGAAAGGCAAGGGAGAAGTTAAATATTTTAGGGGGATGACGCTAATGCTAAGATTGTATAAAGTTTATGTAACTGTTTTATCGGAGGCTCAGAAGAAGAAATGCAGGGAAAAGGATGAGGCAGAGTTAGAAAGGGAAAGGTATATACTTAGATGTGTAAAAGTTAAAGCTGAAAATGAGCTGGAAGGGAGTAAAGTTAGAAGAAGTAAAGGAGTTTAAATATTTGGTATATGTCTTGCAAACAAATGGAGATCATAGAGCTAATATAACATAGAGTATAAAAGAGGGACAGGGGCAATGAAACAGATATGGGAAATAGGAAATAGAAGGTTAGGAAGATTGGAGAAGGAGAATGTGGTTATTTGATTCGCAGTTATATGTAGTATTAGGCTATGGAGCAGAGATATGGAGATGGGAGGAAAGTAAAAAGATTGAGACTCTACAAGAAAGATATATACGGTGGATGCAGGGGATGGACTGGAGGACGCCTAAATATATGGCGAGAGAAGAAGCGCAAAGGGATAAAGTAAGTACCAGAGCAGAAAATAGGGCATGGTTGTGTTAGACGAAGCTAAAGAACGGAAGGGGAAGAGAGTAAGCAAAAAAGTGTTTGAAGGATGTAGAAGAAAGAAAAGGGAGGGCGATAGAATTAATGAGATGGGAAGAAGAAAGAAGTGAGATATATTCTGCTAGAGATATAGGAGAGGGACTGGAGTAAGCTATGAAGAATTGAAGAAAAGGGACAGGAGATGACAATTAACAGAAAGATAGGGGATAATTAAGGAATAAAAATATAATAAATGAAATAAGATGGTAAAAACGGAAGTAGTATGAAAGTTTTTATAAAAGGGATGTCCAGAATAGCACGATTTAGATTAGGAAACGAGGTAAGGAAAGGGATGTATTGGGAAAAGAAAGACAACAGAAGGTGCTGAATCTTTGAATGGGAGAAGGAAACATGGGAGCATGTATGGGAAAGATTTAGGAAAGGAATGGAAGATACATGAAGCTGGATAAAGAAATTAAAGGGAGCTGCAGAAGCGAATGAGAATGAATGAAAAAATGGATGTGAACAAATTTTAAGGATAGGGTTGTTAAATTCTATGAGGTTGTGGACATAGAACGGTAGAGAATCACTTATAGATCACCGATTCTAAGTTAATCATATTTATTAAATTGTAAGAAAGAATAAGAAGTATACAGGGTTAATATTAGTTAATGTCGATTAATGAGTTTCACATACTCTTGCGACTTACTTGTGCTACAGACAGGCAACGACTGCTCGCTCCTCATTTCGAATAAGCTCAGTTGAGTAGTACTGTATACATACAG
>NC_046665.1:68319530-68320713 GCF_010883055.1 Belonocnema kinseyi
CGGGCGACCTCTCAGAGTACGCAGCCTTATCCTTGCATGCGGGGCTCTACGAGGATGGACGAACCCCTTTCCCTAGCTTCTCGTGGGAACAACAATGACAACTCCAATCATAGTTGTAGTAAGTGCGGTTCAAAACAACAGAACGCGCAGGGCTCCCGACAATAGGTCGGCCAACAATGCCGACCAATCTAGAGCTGGGGGAGCCAATGAAAATGGATTCAATGCGATGGATCGGCTGGCTCTCGCGACCTTTGGGTGGACGGAGCGACTGAATCACGACTTGCTAGAGTGCTACGATGCGAGTGTGGCCCCTGAACGGGGTTACATGGCACGGCTGCATGCTCTGTGGTGCGAGAAACACCCGGAGCTATCGCACTCTTCGCAGCAACGTCTGCGAAACAATGCTGAACTACTCCGTAAAAGGAGCTATGCAAGCGGAACGCCTACTCTACCACAGCTAGAACAAGCCGGCAACAGAGAAAGAGAGGCGACACTAAGACCAACCGCGGGCAGGCATCCAATAGATGAAGAGCGATGCTTTACGACCCAGAGAAACATCAACACCAAGGTTTCTCCCAAGCCTAAAGATCTGGCTGAAATGGATGACGAGCTTCGTGGACATTTTTCCGGAAAATCCGACCTCTGGGCTATCAATTATTGTGTGTATAATGCAGCGAGAGCTTTGGCCGATGCGAACCGTAAAACAAAACCAACGGTTAATCATAAGACCAAAAGCAACTTGCATCAACTTGCCATAAAGATAAGCTGGGCAAGACAGTACGCGTCCCGCATTCAGTGTGTGATTGACTACATCACATCTGGCAGGAAATTTACCGCCAAGGTTCGAAAGTTCGCGCGCGAACTCCGGACCCGTTATCATACACTTAACAAGTCAAAGCTGCTGATCATCAGTCAGCATATTGTTGAGAGAATACGGATACTATCTGACGCTAAGAGAAGTCTAGAGCGGATGGAGAGGTGGGTCAGAGAAAATCAACAGTTTCTCTCTGGCCCATCTCGACTCCTCCAAGACCCTCCAGTTACAGTCGAACACCCACCCAAACCAGAGGTCTACGAAGTTCAGCATAGACTGGACGAAGACTCAGAAAATATAAATAGCTTCAAGGAATTATGTGTTGCCCTCGTAACACCTGATAAAGAATGCCCACCCATCACTACCGAG
>NC_046665.1:68320813-68335403 GCF_010883055.1 Belonocnema kinseyi
GCTATCCTAAATGATAGGATTGTTCGGGCAATTGAACCTGTGTGGCAAGAAATGTATGAACAACGAGGCTCAAAGATAGGCGTAGCCGGATGTCGGGAGAACGTGCTCATCGATAGATCTCTCTGCAAAGATGCAGCATTCTACCAGCGTGACCTATCGATGGCCTGGATTGATTATCGGAAAGCTATCGATTCGACCTCCCATAGACTTATCATCTGTCTTTTGGAAATCTTAAAGGTTCATTCGCAAATAGTTGGGTGCATAGAGAGATTGATGCCGCTTTGGAAAACCAGATTTAATATCTCATCTGGAAAAAATCATGTGACAACTAACAAGGTCTAGCACTATCTCTAGCACTTCGCCATTCCGAAGGGTACTTATGCGGCAAACCTGCAGATCGAAAGTACAAGGTCACTCATGTATTTTACATGGACGATCTTAAGATCTATGCTAAAAACAGAGAGCAACTGCATCTAGCTCTGGGGATTGTCGAACGATATACTAAGGAAATTGGAATGGAATTTGGATTAGACAAATGCGCCAAGGTTTATTTGATGCGAGGAAAACTTAATGGCATCCCTGAAGATCCTGAGCTCGTTGATACAAGCGCCATACGACACATTTGCGCTGGAGAGACTTATACATACCTGGGTGTGCCACAGAGCCGCATTCAGGATGTGACATCTATAAAGGATACTTTCCGAAGCAGATACAAACGTCTCATCCGACAGATTTGGTCTTCCGAACTGTCGGCGAGGAACAAAGTATCTGCAATGAACATGCTTGCCGTCCCGGTACTACTCTATTCATTTGAAGTAGTTCCATGGACGAAGAACGAGCTCAAATCCCTTGATATCGGGACAAGAAAGGTTATGCACATGAACAAAAGCATGCATCTTAATTCTTCCGTTCCGCGACTGTACATCTCACGCCGTCAAGGGGATCGCGGAATATTAAGTCTTCAATGTCTTCACAACAGGATTATTCTGGGTACAGCACATAGAATTGCAAATGGAAGAGACTCTCTTCTTAAAATGGTCAGGAATCACGAAGAAGTGGGCAAAGGAGCGTTTCTGTACAAAGCAGCGAAGGAGGCTGCTGAAATACTTGGACTTTACTTCAGTATTAGGGGTGAGCAAAATGCATTAAATCTAATCTATCTCGAGTACTCACTCCTGAAAGCCCTTTCGTGAAACTTTCGTGAACAGCTCCTCGATAAGAGGATGCACGGTATCTTCCACAGAAGTGTGAACTATCAGTCAATGTCTTGTGAGCTAACGTTTGCTTTCCTTATATCGTCCGGATTGAAGTCTGGTACGGAGGGTTTCATCTTTGCATGCCAAGACGGTGTCATTTCCACCTTAACATACCGTCGCCACATTCTGAGCCAAGACATTCCCGATGATAGCTGCAGGGCGTGCCATGCACACCCCGAGCATTTAGCTCACATACTATCTAGTTATCCAACTCACGCGGGAACGACCTACATTCAAAGGCACAATGCGGCACTAAGAATGCTTTATTACCATCTCTATCACTCTTACGGCATTAACCTTAATATCGCTCCTCTAAATGTTCCTACGGAAATTGAGTCAATTGTCGAGAATGGGAAGTACCGCATATACTGGAACTTTATATTCTCGACAATTGTTTCTGTTGCTCACTCGAGGCCTGACATGGTTCTTCTTGACTTCAAGAAGCGAACCATGTTCGTTATCGAATTTTCGGCACCAGCTGACAAAAACATCATAACCAAGGAGAATGAAAAGAAAGACAGGTATCGAGACCTTATAAGGGAGTTGCAACGATTGTACCCGGAATATTCTGTTAAACTAATCGTCCTTATCATTGGCGCTCTTGGAGGTGCCAAGCTTTCACTTGCTAATGGCCTGAAAAGCATCCCTGCGTGTCAACAATATGCTAAAACACTTTCGGGGAAAATGCAGAAGGCGGTGGTCCTTGGGTCGCTCGGTGTTCTTAGGGTGCACGAGGCTTTTGCTGGATCGTCGTATTGATTCCTTTACAGACTGTAACCACCTATCTCACGGTCGTGAGACGTGGTTGTGGCTGAAATTTTACCGCGATTTCGCTGGGAGCGGGTGCAATTTTCCAGATTAGCACCCGCTCCCGGCGAAATCCTGCGGTTATCCTTATGAAAAATTTTTAATTATATATATATATATCAAGAACAGTATGAATTTGTACATAACTCAACAAGGGTAATATAAAATATGTATCTGGTAATATTGTAAGAAACGGAGGTCATGTAAACACTCAGAGGACATATTATGAATAAAGAAGAACAAGCCCAGTTTTTCAATTAAAATTTGATTTACAGGTATGTGAAGTATCTTCTCACTCTTGTTCTTCTACAACTTCCGTAAAGTCAGCAATCGACATGCTTGAAAAATATGGAACGAGCGTCGAAAGTTGCTTCGCAGAAATGGAAAAACTGCGAAGCGCTTTGTATTCTAAGGACAAACTTGTAAGTGAAAAAAATCTAACTTAATTTCTTGCCTTGGATAAGTGGGGTTAAAAAATTATTTCAATTCCTTTCTTACAGTTGGATGATAAGGAGGCGATCATCACGATTCAAAAAGACACAATACTCTTGACTCAAAACGAACTCAAAGATCTACACGCGAAGTTACAGGATAAGGTATTCATTTTTATCAATTCAAAATTTGTGTTAATTATATCCGGAGTAGTCGCTAAAATTCAACAACAAAATTTCAAGTCCTTGTCCGTTTTCCCTTGAGTTTCCAAAATTCTTTAATTTTTAATTGGGATCGTAGAGATTCGAAATAAAAGAATTTATAAGGTTTCCTGTTCAAAATTGAAGAATTTTCCATCGTGAACCTGAAAAATGGAACTATTCCAAAGTTGTTTTAAAATCAGATTGTTTTAAATTGTCAAATTGTGATTAATTCTACTTAAAATTGAACAATTTTGATTACAAAATAGTACAATTGAACATTTTTTGTGTGAAATTAAAAATTTAGCACACAGAAGTTTTAAATTCACAATTACGTATTGAATAAATCATTCAACTATTAAGGTTTCCAATCTCAAATAGTATAATTTTGAACAAATTTGAAGTTATTTAAAATTTTTTAATAATCTATAATACTTTAATCCTAAATTTACAATTGTTTAATTATTAATGCTTTCGATTTGCAAAATTACAATTTAAAGAGCATTAAAGTTTGATTTTTTAATTCTTTAATCAATTTATATTTCCATTTTATCAATTTTAAACGTTTTACTATAAAAATGGTAGAATTTAAAAATTTTCTGAATGTGAACGTAAACGATTAGAATTTAAATCTAAACAATAACTATTATTAAAAGTGAATGACTTTAGAAGTACAGAGTGTGAACTGAATATTACTTCATACTTGAAAATGTTACAAAATGAATGTTCCGAAATTTTTTTTTTTTTAATACCGGTTTAAATTATAAATTTGCTCTTATATCCCGTTTTTCCAGTGTCCCGGCCTAGCGGCCACCTTGCATTTTATCACTCAAAATTTGTAATTTCTATCAAATTGTATTTTATTTCCGGAATAATGTTTTAAGTCTTGCATGTTAGTTATTTCCAATCCAACAGTTTCTACCTTACCATCTTTTTCTGTTTGTGTCTGTGATAATTATTTGATAGCTTTTGCATGATTCAAAAGGTATGTGCATTCATTCATTTCTCCAAGTAAGGGGACGCCCATAAACTGCGTTACCAATTTTGAGCTATTTATCACCCCCTCCCCCCCCCCCACTTCCCAATATATCAATATGCCCACGTAACTTTGTGGTGAAGTATAAGTTAAAAGATTATTTTTCACTGCTCAAGGACGTATTTTCAATCCAAGTGGGTGAATTTTCAAACAAACAAAATTAACACGAATCAACTTTATTTTCAACAAAAAAGTTCATTCTTAACCAAGAAAGATGACTTTTCTACCATCAAAGATGATTTTTCAAACCAAAAGGAAGATTTTTCAAGAAAACAGTAGAATTTTTTTAAAAAATATGACTTTAACCAAATAGTTGAATTTTCAGCCAAATAATTTATGTTTCAACAAAGTAGTTGAATTTTTAACAAAATAGTTACATTTTTAACCATATTGTTGGAAAATTTTGAACCAAATGATTGAATCTTGAAACAAAAAAGATTAAAATTCTAAATTTCTAAATTAAAATTAAACTAATTATTTGAATTGTAAATTAATTAAATTAAAATTCTGATTGAAAAATTGGATTTTGAAACAAAAAAGATTAAAATTCTAAAATTTTTAATTAAAATTAAACTAATTAAATTAATTATAAATTAATTTAATTAAAATTCTGATTGAATGATTGAATTTTGAAACAAAAAAGATTAAAATTCTAAATTTTTAAATTAAAATTAAATTAATTAAATTAATACTCTGCAGAGATGTATTTTGAATGAAATGGTTGAATTTTGAAACAAAAAATATTAAAGTTCTAACAAAAATATTTTCATTTTCAACTAAATAGTTGAATTTGGTAGAAGATTGTTAAATTTTGAACCCGGAGAGTTGAATTTTAACCAAAAGAATTTATTTTCAACTAAGAAAGAGGAATTTTCAGTGAAACGAACTTTCAACAAAATAGTTAAATTCTAAACCAAATAGCTGCATTTTTAACCTACATATATTAATTTTTAACCAAGAAGAATAATTTATAATAACGAATTTTCAACAAAATATATGAAGTATCATCTAAAAAGTTCAATTATAAAAAAATGACAAGCTCCCAACCATTTTCAGCCAAATACTTTAAAATTTTTTTGATAAAAAATTAATTTTTAACAAATTAAAATAAATTTTCAACCAAATAGTTTAATTTTAAACCAAAATTATTCATTTTACACCAAGAATATAACCAAAAAAAAAGAATTTTCCACAAAAGAATTAAGTTTTCAAGGAAAAAAGTGGACTCTGTTAAAAAAACAGTTGAAATTATAAACCCAGCAAGATGAATTTTCACTCAAGAAATATGAATTATCCGCCAATAAGATAATCAAAAAATAAGAATTTTCTACAAAATACAATAATTTTCAACCAAATAGTTCGATTTTTAACTAGAAAATATCCATTTTCAATCATAAATATGAATTTGCACCAAGAATAGAATATTTACATTTTCAGTTTAAAAGATTAAGTCTCGATTTAAAAAAAAATGAATTTTCAACTCAAATAATGAATCTTTCAAAAATTTATTTCCAACAAAGTAGCTCAATATTCAACCAAATATGATATTTTTTATTTTACATTGTTGTTCTTGATGTTATGGTTTTTCATGCAATTTCAGCCAAATTCAACCAAATAGTTGGATTTTGAACTAAAGAAGATAAATTTTAATCGAATTGTTGAATTTTTAACTAAAAAAGATAAATTTTCTACGAAGAAGGGAATAGTTTTAGTTGAAAAAATAAATATTTAACCAAACAAGGTGAATTTCGAACCAGAAAAGAGGGTAACAGAGGAAAGAGAGTAAAGTCTGAAAACTTTGTTAAAATGTATCATCGGAAAACTTGCTAAACGTTATCTAAGTTCGTAATGTTACTTGCACTGAAAAATTGGCAACGTAGATTACGGAGAGCCCCTAAGTTATCTACGTTTTTTACTTTTTGAAGAAAAAATTTAATTTGCAGATCAATACGCAGGATGCGATCATCACTCATCTTGAAAAAGATAATAAAGAGTTACAAAATAAGGTAGCTTTTGTAAATATTTAATAAATTTAAAAAAAAAATTATTTATTTCGCTTGTATTATTCCCTGACTACGATAATTGCGATATTCTTTTTCGAAATTGTAGATTGAACTTCAAGTACAAACAATCGGTCACTTACAAAACGCCGTGGTTCAAACTAAACGAAGTTTGGACCAAGTGGGGCAGAAATCAATGAACGAAGTGAGTGAATTATGGACTTCAGTATCGCCTACAGTATTCAATCATGGGAATGTGCACGATGTTTAACACGTAGCGAGTGTTGTTTTACTAAAAAAAATTCGGTCTTCAGCTTCGAAAACAGACCCGTTTCAGAAATTTAAATTATTCTCCATCCGTAAAAATAAATGTCCACAATCGCACGTTTTAAAAAGATGCAAATCAATTTTTAGTTTTACTCTATTTAAAAAACATGCTGCTTTTGCAGTGACGGAAATTATTATTTAAATTAGTATTATTATGATAAGGTACAAATTGCGTTATATTTATGTAAATAGGCATCGAAACGTGCGTTATTGTAAATAAAATAAATATTCTAACAATGATTTTTTGTGTGCTTTTTTAATTTGAGTTATTGTGTGCCTTTTTGACAATGCATGGTGTTTTTTTTTAGAAATAATACTACTGCGAAGAACTTCAATCAGTAAGTGAAAAACTAAACTTTGTTTAAATTTATATAAATTCTGGAATAATTTGATTTAGTTCACAAATTTTAATAGTGGTTTTATTTTATTTTTAAATACTGTAAACGAAAGACTTGAGTTTCAGAATGAGAGAAAGAACGAAGCGATTCGTAGATTAAACATTTACCTCACAGAAACGCAGCACCAGTACAGCCAATGTTTTGCAGAGGCAAGTTAAACACTTTATATTTTTTTTTTTTCAATTAGCCTTTTTAATTTATTATTCACTTAATATCAAAGGCAGCAAAACAAGATTCTTTACTAGAAGTTCAACGCGATTCGATTGATTCACTGCAGCAGAAAATTATTTACAAAGAGTATAATGAATTGTTTAAAATAATTCTTCTTCATTGTATATATTCAGCTAATATTTATTACTTAGAGGTAAGTATCGAATATTTATATTACAAAGAGTAATCAATATAACTATAATTATTATAAATGCAGAGTTTGTAAAATGAAAATAAAATTGATTACAAAAATGAATTAAGTTTTTGAGTTTTAATTGTTTGCTTTAATTCCAGGGTATTTTATTTTAAAATTTGATATAAAAATTAATTTGAAAAATTGTGTAAGAATTTGCTCAAGATTTTTTTATTTATAGGATCAATTGCGAATTCGTACGTGCGATTGTGAAATTTTGAAATCTCAGGTAATGAATATTTTAAAACAGAAAATTCGATCATGCAATTTTAAATCAAATTTATTTATTTATTTATTTTTTGTGTTTTCAGATTGATAGTCTCCAAAAGAGAAACCGGCTTCTTGATGAACAATTCAAAAGTGCAAACATTTTGTGGGAAAAGACAGAATTGGAACTAAAGTAATTATTTTAATTTAATAAATTTAATTAAGTATTTAAAAATAAATTGAAACTAATTGATGCTGAACTAATTTGAAACTAATGTGGACATATTTTCAGATGCTGTCTAGAAAAGCAAAAAAAGTTCTTTTTGACGAAAAGCGTTGAATGCAAAATAAGTGACCAAGAAATTGAATGTTTGCAGCAAAAATCTAATTCCCTGATGGAAGAAAATGCGAATTTGAAGACAGAACTTGAAAAGTATAGAATGGATTTTGAGATTATCAAAGAAGAATTGCAAAAGCAGAGTGAAGTATGTTTGTGCATTCCAGATTTAAAATCCGAACTCCAAAAACTTAGTAATGAAGCTATGAAACTTAAATCGGAATTGGAAAAAGAAAATGAAGATTTAAAGTTGGAACTGAAAAAATGTCAAGTGGAATTCCATATTGTTGAAGAGGAATTGAAAAAGCAGAGTGAAGAGTGCATTCCTAATTTAAAATCAGAATTGGAGAGACTAAATTCTGAAAATGAACAATTAAATAGTGAGTTAGAGGGAGGAAGAAAACTAAATGAAGAATTGATGGAAAAATTGCAAATAGCAAAAGATAAGGGAATCAAACTTGAGGAACGATTATTGAAATTGGATGTTAATCAAAGAGAGGTAATTGAAAATATTTCTGATATGATGAATTTATTTATTTTTAATTTGTGTACATCGCTTTATAGAAACTTGATTCTTCGGTTGTAAAAGACGAGTTATATAAACGCAGTTGTGAAATAAAATCTTTGACTGCTGAAGCGAAAGACAAACAGGAGGAGCTGCAAAAGTTTCAAGAACTTAGAAACGAATTTCAGGTCTCAAAATTAAAAAAGATCAAAAGTTTTGATAATTTAAAACTAAAATTGAATGGAAAATTTGCTTTTCATATATATTCTTTAATATTTAACTACAATGGTAAAAATTCGTTTAAAAGTAAATAATACTGAATCGCGATTACAGAAAATGGAAGAGTTGAAGAAAATAAATGAATTAAAAGACAGAAAACTAATCAAATGTAAAGAGAAATTCGGGCACTCATACGATGATATCATTATAAAAAATGATGAGGTCAATTGAAATTATTTTTAATTAAATTCACTTTTAAAATTAGATTATTATCAAATATATTTATTTTCAGATAAAAAATCTGCAAGAGCAAATAAAATGCTACGAATCTTGTATGGCTGAACAAAATGAAATAATTGAGCAACTAAAGGAAAAATTGCTCTCCACTGAGCAACAAAAAGAAAACTGTATTTCAGAATTGAACAACTCGAAAGAAATGATTTGCATTTTGAAGAGCTTATTAAAAGAAAAGTCAGATTGTATGGTCAAATTGCAGGCAGATTATCAAATGATTAAGGTAGAAAAATAATTTTTAAATATAACAAATTGAGCTTGAATTTCTTTTATAATAGATAAAAGAACGTATTCAACTTTTTAATTATTATTCATTGTTTTAGAACGACAATAAGATTATGAAAATGGAGAATGGTTTGTTTGAAAGTAAGGCAAAAGAAGACATTTATGAGTTAAAAAGCAAGGTAAATAATCTCGATACTCTTATTAATTTATTCAGAGTGTCTACTCTACCTGGAATAAACTCGAAATGGCAAGGATTCTTAATTGATAAAAGGAGTATCACAATACTCCACTATTTTGTTGAAAATTATTTAACTTTTTGTTTGAAAATTCAAGAGTTTTTTGCAATTTTTTTTCTCTTGACTGAAAAATCTTTCCTAGTTGAAAATTCTACTAATGTAGAAAAGTCGCCTTTTTTGTTGAATTAAACTATTTTTGATTGAAAATTAACATATTTTTTTATTGATATATCACCTAAAACATTTTTTCAGAATTAATCTTTTTTGGAATGAAAATTTAATTACTTGTTTTAAAGCTGCACTCGTTTTGTTTAAATTGATTGTTTTGATTTAAGACTCTTTGGTTTCTTTAGATTCTTTGAAGATCTCTTTGGTTGGAAATTGAGCTATTTTGTTAAAAATTTGTATTTTTTTAATTAAATTTTTTTTTTAATGTAATTATTCCAGCTGAAGATTCATCACCTCGTTTGAAAATGTAACTATTTTTTAAAAGTTATTGTTGTATACTGAAAATTAATTTTTTTAACTGAAAATGTAAGTATTCCAGTTGGATATTTCATCATTTTAGTTAATAATTCATCTCTTTGCTTCTTTCCGTTTTTATCTAAAAACTTAATTATTCAATTTTTGTTGAAAATGTATATTTTTAAATGAAAATTCATCGTTTTGGTAAAAAATTCAACTGCTCCAGTTAAATATTCATCTTTTAGCTCAAAATTCATCAGTTTGGTTGAAAATTAATCTTTTTTAATTGAAAAATGATTTATAGTTGAAAAAGTGTCTTTCTTAGTCGAAAATTTTGAAAAGTCATCACTTTGGTTACAAATTTTTTTAACTAAAAATTTAATTATTAAATTTTTAGTTTAAAATTGATCTTTTTGGTTAAAAATTCAATGATTCCAGTGAAATAATCATCATTTCAGTTGGAAATTCTTCTTTTTGGTTTAAAAATCATGTATTCCAGTTGAACATTCATCATTTTAGTTGAAAAGTCATCACTTTGGTTATAAATTTTTTAAATTGAAAATTAAATTTTTTTTAACTAAAAATTTAAGTATTCCAGTCAAATAAGGATCATTCCAGTAGAAAATTCATCTTTTTGGTTCAAAAATTTAATAATTTCTTTACTGATAATTTAACTATTACATTTTTAGTTAAAAACTGACATTTTTTAGTTAAAAGTTCAACAATGTGGTTAAAACTTGATCTTTTTTATTTTAAAATTCAACTATTTGGTTTAGAAAGCATGTACTTTGTTAAAAAATCATCTTTTTTGGTGAAAATTTAATCATTTTAGTTTAAATTTCATCAATTTAGTTAAAAGTACATGTATCTTATTAAAAATGCAATATTTTTACTCGAAAAGTTAAAAATTAAAAGCAGTTTAAATTTAATTTGTTATTCCAATTAATTTTTCTTAAGTATGCACTGTATATTAAGTTTAAGAAGATAAAATCAAAATTTGTTTAAATTATTATTTAAATTGATAAAATGCGAAATATTTGGAGGGCTCAGTTCCATAAAAAAAATTATGCCTGGAAAAAACTTGTGATACCTGGAAGTATCCTAGAAATGTCAGGGAATTTTTCTCTAGGAATTGTCTAGTTACACTTTTATTACAAACCTCTTTAATTTATATTTTCGAAAATAATTCATTATTATATTTTAAGATAAAGGAAATTCAAATACAGCTTTGTATTGCGGAGGGTAATTACAAAACTGTTACTCAGGACTTTAATAAAAGTCAAGAACTTCTACTGAAGACTGTGAACCGCGAGGCTGAATTACAACAAACTCTAACGAACGTGGTAATTTTTTGTAATTCTAAGGAGCTTTTTTACCCTTTTCAAGATTGTTCACGAATTTTTGAATTCATAGGAGAAAAATTTTTATTCCAAAATGAAGTGTGTGGAGAAAGAAGAGGCAAGACTGAAAGATTTGGTAAATAAAATGAGGGAAGAACTTGAAGAAGCGAAAGAGGAACTTTCTTCTAAAAAAATGGAACTTGAGCAAATTCAATCTGCTTGTAATCTTTACTCCAGTCAACTTCAAAACACACATTATGACGTAAGTTTACAAATATTTTGATAAGAGATTCAGAAAGTTTTTTAAACTATTCGAATTTAAGCAAACGTTTTATTTTTTTATTTTAGCTTCAGGGTTTAAAAGGAAATCTCCTCAAGTTGGAAGAAACGAATTGTTACTTGAAACAAAAATTACAAAATTGCCGAGAAGAATACTCTTCGCTTTTAAAACAGAAAAAATTGCTCGAACAAAATAACTGCAAGTGCATAAACGAGGTATTTCAAATTTTCTCCACTTTTCTAATTCAACGCTTCTTTTTAGCGCAAATAATTTCACATATTTTCATTCAGCGAAGCGGAGTTAAATAGAATTTAAGATTGAAAATTTACAAAATTGTACAGTTTCAAACTTAAACTTTTAAAATGAAAAAATTCTCACTCGTGAACATGAACTCTTAAAAGTAAAGAATTCATAATTATTGAAGATTTTTAAAAGTAACAATCAGATTTGCTAGTTTTAAGTTGAACTTTTTAACTTAAGGCGCTGCTAAGTTGAAGAGGGAAACTTTTTTCTGAAAAATAAATAAGTCAGGATTGTTATGATGATCACCACTGGAAATTAATTTGTAGCTGGAGGGCATGCACAAATCTTTGATCGGCTTGCGAAAGGAGTGCAAAGTTAAGACTAAATCCCTGGCATCTATGACTGTCGAATTGACTCAGGCTACAGCCAGCAGATCGGAATTATGCAACGAATCTCAATATGTTGTTTCTTGTATCCGGGACTGGATGGAAGAACAGAAAAGTGTCGTGGATTCCTTGACTTCAAAACTGAAGACAAAGCAACAGCAGCTTATAAATCTCAGTTTCGAAAAGAAGTAAGATTTTTTTTTTAAATATCTGAAAATTTAATTTTGTTTAAGGCCAAGTAATAATAATCCGATTACACATTAGGGTGGTCTAAAAATGCATTGAAAATGGTTTTTTCTTGAATTTTCATGCATATTCCCCCTAAATTTGATAGAATTCATAAGAAATGCTGTTTTTTATTATATTTAGAAGACCCAAAACCCCCATGAAGTTTAACAATCAGTGAAAAATTAGATTTTGCTAGTTTTTTGCGATATATATTACTTTTTGTGGTTTATTTTAATATGAATTGTTATTAATACATACAATTTTACTTTGTACTGATAATTAGGAATTTAAATGCTTTTTTTAAACATTTTGTTATTGTTTATAGCCATTTTCCCGTATAATAGTTACAAAGTTGCACGCGGTTCGGTTTGCATTTTTGAACTTGCTTTCAACATCTCAGTTATAGTAAGGCAATAATCATTTAAAGTTAACAAAAGTGCTTATGTAAACAATGTATTATTATTTATAACAATATTCTTTTAGAATAATGCTAAAAAGTTACTTTTTCTCATAAATTTTCCATGTTTGGTCCACTATTCAATTAGAGTGAGATCATAAGTAATTCAGGTTAACAAACCCATTTTTTAATAATATTCTCTTTGAATAATGCTAGAAATTTGCGGTTTTTTTATAAATTTTTAAACTTTTTTTCTACTTTCACTGGTAATGATTAATAATATTTAAATTTTATAATTGTTTAAACAGTTTATTCTTGTTTAATACCATCTTCTCTTAGAGTAATGTTAGAAAGTTTTGTTTTTTCGAACAATTATCAGCTTTTCTTTGACTCTTTACTTATGAACCAATAATAAATGAACATCGACAAGAATAATCTGTGAAAATTAAGTTTTGAATTACAAAACGAAGTTTATTGCATAGCCTGAAATAAAATTTTGGAAGGAAACAATTTGTCATCGATGATAACATAAATGTTTAAATAAATTAAAAAAGTCTCGAGGAAAGTACATGAATAATTTTTAAGATATTATATAAGAAAACTCTAGCCACAATAGATAAGATCACTTAACAAAACGATTATCTTTGATGTATATTTATTATCTGTTCATAATTAAAAAGCTAATCACAAATTCAAAATTTAAGAAGAAACCGAAAATTTCTACAATTACTCTGAGAAGATATTTTTAGACAAAATCTTTGTTAACTTTCATTAATTATTTCCTTTCTCTGACTGAATCGTTGAAAAATTCCGGTTAAATGGAGACTTTTTACATCTATTCTAATAGAAAATTGCTATAAATTAACCATCTAATTATTAGTAGAAAGTAATATTTTATGTATTAGAAATAATTTTTACTAAAAGAAACCGCAAAAAAATGATAATTAAATCTTTGTTTTATTAAAATACAACTGTTTTGTTGAAAATTAATCTCTTCTGTTTGAGGATTCAACTATTTTGTTGAAAATTCGTCTTTTTTCATTCAATGTTTTTTTTTAATTATCAAATGATTGGTTTAAAGTAAATACATTTTTCTAATCCATTTTTTAAATTCAAAATTCATATTTCCGGCTTAAAAATGGAACTGTTTTGCAGAAAAACCTTATTTTTTCTTGAAAATTAAACTATTTTTATTAAAATATAACTATTTGGTAGAAAATTAACTTTTTTGTTAAAAAATCATATTTCCGTGTTAAAAATCAACTTTCGTGCAGATAATATGTTTCTTTACTTAAAAAATCAACAATTTCGTTGAAAATTCGTGCTTTTTTGCTTAAAAATTAATTTTTCATCTGAAAATGTAACTATTCCATGTTTCAATGGAAATTTATCATTAATATGTAAGTTGAAAATTCAACTGCTTAGTAGAGCTTGCTCGTATTCTGTCGAAAATTCATATTTTTTGTAGAAAAATCTTATTTTTTGAAAATTTCTTCTTTTTAGTTGAGAATTTAACTATTTGATACCATTTTTTTATAACCTCAACTGATTAAAAAAACGTTTTTTTGTCTGCAATAAATTAATTTTCGAACTAAACATTTGACGATTTCATTTTCGGTCCATAAAATAACTTGTTTAGTTGAAAATCCAACTGTTTGGTTTAAAATGCATATTTATTTATTGAAAATTCATCTAATTTATTGTGGATTCAACTTCTTTATTAAAAAATCGTTTTTTAGTTTAATTCAACGGGTTAAAATTCGTATTTTGGTAGAAAACTGATAATTTATGGTTAAAAAATGTCATCTTTCTTAAATTTAATCTTTTTTGTTTGAAAATTCGACCATTTTATTGCAAATACATCTATTTAGGTTGAAAATTCACGTACTTTAAAAAAAATCTTTTTTTTATCAAAAATTAAACTGTTTCGTTAAAAATGCATCCTTTTGGTTAGAAAATGCATGTTTTATAGTAGACAATAACATCTTTCCTAGTTGAAAATTCATCTGACTGCCAAAAAATGGTCTTTTTTGCTTGATAAGTTAACTATTTGGTTAAAAGTTCCATTATTTTGCTAAAAATTTATTTTTATTTCTGGGAAGTTCAACTATTTTGTATTTAATGCAACTATTTGGTTCAATTTGAATTTTTTGTTATTAAAAATTCATCTCTTTTGGTAGAAAAATATTTTCTTTGAAAATCTATTGTGTTCAAAATTTAATATATATTTCGACTTATAATCTTAGATATTTAAAGTGTTTCATAATGAATGCAGTATGTTATTTACATTGATTTTATTTTAAAGCATTTATTCCTCTTTTTTTTCTTAAAACATCACGCTCTTTCCTTAGTTTATAAAGAATTTTTGC
>NC_046665.1:68335503-68346761 GCF_010883055.1 Belonocnema kinseyi
ATCGGCAGGGCTTTGATAGCAAAGGTGAAAGAACAAAGGCGAATTGTCAATGCTTTTCTGCAAAGAAGAAAACGCTTCCTGAAATCTATGGGACAAGGTGGAAAAAACATTTGTAAATGTTCTTCACCTAGTTGGGGAATTAGACCCAATTCTCGATTTTCTAAGGTGAGTAGATACAATTAATCTATTTCTTCGAATTGAATACCTAATTTAAAACCTTCAAATTTGCAGAGATCATTAGTTGGGCCGGTTAAAACGGCTCGTAAAAAATCAGTTCACACAAATTCCTGGTTTTTCCCGAGGATAGCATATTTAGAAAAAGTCTTGAGGATAGGCAACGAAATTTTCAGCAAAGAATCTGAAAGCGACCCCGGACTCGATGAGAATCGAGATTGTGGATATCAATCTTCTACCAGCAAATGACGACGAATCAAGTGAAGAAATATCGTGTTGGTGAATTGTAATCTCAGGAAACCCTTCGATGACGATGTAAATTCCAAGACTTAGGGAAAACTCGTATCCGACTAACCGTAAACCAAAGCATTTTTAAATGACGATTTTGCCTTTTTTATAGACATATTATTGACGAGTTTTTTTATATTAATAAATACTTCTTTTTGGTATTTAATTTAGAATTTATTTCTTCTCTACTTTTTTCTACATTTTTTATTTTTATTGAAATCTTTTTTTTCGATTTCAGTTTCTTATCATTGCTCCTCTTGCGAATTCTTGAGTTTAAGTACTAAATTGTAATTAGGGAGACAGACAAAACGTATGAGCATCATCTGTTGCATGTAGGTTGAGTGAAAGAGGTCAAGCAACAACTTACACTCTGATGGAGTTAAAACTTCGTCTTTATCTGGCGGATGCTGTAATTTTTAATGAGAGAAATTAAGACAAACTTTATTCTTAAGTTATTCAAAATTATGAAGCCTAGAAAATAAAAATATAGTTAATTTAATTGCACTCAATTCTAGGACGATTTTTTTAATAAGATAGAATTACTAACCAAAACCGAATGTAAAAGAATCCCATCATAGAAAAATTTATACGTTTCCTCAATCGTTCGTCGAGCATGAGAAAGGAAAAATCGATGAGTTTTATAAAACAATCCTAGAAAAACTGAAATTCCTTTTTCTGTAAATCCGTTATCTCTGAAAATCGACCCAAATATTTAAGTTATCTTTAAACAAAAATAAAACATTTCCTTACAAAGACATACCTCACGAATTGAAAAACTTCCCACACAAGATGCAGAAAAATATGTCTGTTCTTTCCTCCAAACAGAAGATTCTCCGGCAATTTATTTCCTAAAGATACTACTATTTTACTTTTCTTATCTAAAAAGTAATGATACTAAATATCTCGAAAATATCTGACACATTGTGATCAAGAACCTAATAAATAAATCAAAATTACCAAATAAATAATATTATTTCAGGATAAAATTTATTTCTTAATGTTTCTAAATATTATTGATAAAAAAGAAAATATATATTTAAAATGATTTTTTAATATTCTAAAATAATTCTGTTCAAACATTTTGCTAATACGCTTTAATTTTTATACCTTTTCACATTTTCAACAGGATAATAAAAATTAAATTATGCACAAAAACTTATTTAGAAGAATTCTACAAAAATTATAAGCTTTTAAGTTATTTTGAAACATTTTAAACCAAATTATTTTCTAAGATTTCTGGGAAATTTTTAATTGTTCAAGTTTTATTTTAAATTTTTTAAGAATTATTATTTTTTGGAAAACTGAATTCTGAAGGTTTTTAAAAGAATAACAAAAATTCTTAAGAATCCTGAAGAAATTTCGAATTATTTTTCATTTTGAAAACATAATGTTAAGAGATCATCGAACTTCAAAAAATTAAGCAACAAATTTTAAAAGCTTTTTAAGAATTTTGAAACGCTTTAAGAGAGAACAAATTTTCATTAGGTTCCTAGGAAAATTTAAAATGATTTTTTAGTTTGAATCATTGATTTTAAGAGAATATTTAAAAACACTTGAAAACATTGAAAAGATTTCCAAAATTTTGAAAAAATTATCTGCAAGATTTTAAGGCAATGTCTTTAATTTTTCGGAATTATTTAAACGTTTTAAAAAAATTTTAATAATTTAAAAAATATTTAGGAGGTTTAGAAGTGCTAAAAAGATTTAGAAAGGAATTTTCTTGAAATTCATCGAAAAATTTGTTATGATTTTTTATTTAGAAATATGAATTGTAAAAGAACATTGAAAAGGATTTTAAACCCTAAAATTTCCAAAAAGAGTGTAGAATATTTTTAAACAAAATGTTTCAATGTGGTAAGATACTAATTTTTTTATCGAATAATTAAAGCGATTTTCAGAAAATTTAAAAACATTTCCAAAGATAAAAAAGGCGAAAAAATGTGGAAGATTTTAAGGCAATTAAAATTTTTTTTAATTTAAAGAAGAATTCGTGTCAGTTAAAAAGATGATCTTTTAAACAGTCTACAATTAGGTTGTAAATTCATGTAAAATAAAAAAATTCTTAAAAAATTTTCTAGTCTTTTTAGACACTGAAATATTCAAAAAGCTTTGGGAATTTTCTGAAGAATCTGAGGATAAATAGATTTTTTTGTTATTTTAGTAAGTGCTTACCGTCGAAAATCAATCTTTTTTACTTAAAAAAGTATATTAATACAAAGAAGATTCATACTTTTGAACAATTGCAGGTTATGCTGGAGTCTAAATTGGTAGTTTTAGTAAAAAATTATTCGATTTTGAGGACAAAATTTCACTAGAGATCTGTATAGATTTGAAAGAAGGTTTACAATTTAAGGTTACGTCAGTGTTTTTTGTAGAAAATCTTCATTTTCCAACACAAATTATCATTATTTGAACAAGACTGAATGAACTGTTAGTGTTTCTCGTCAGAAATTTGTACTTTTAATCAAACAAAATTATATTTTAAGATGACTTACAATTTTTAAAAAAGTTAAGGTTATAAGTTTTTCATCGAAAATCGGTTAATTTAAAAATATTATGAAATTTCAGAAAAAATTTAGAATTTTGAAGAATTTTTTATTATGTTAGTGTTTTTCGTCGAAAATTGGTATTTTCAAATCAAAATAGTTTTAATTTGAACAAGATTTAGAATCTATTAATAATTTTGGATTATATGTGTTTTTGCTGAAATTCAGTTATTTTAAATAAAAAAAATTAGATTTAAAAGAAGTTTTACAAACTTCCACCATTTTTTGTTATGTCAGTATTTTTCGTCTAAAATTTCTAAAAAAATATTTTTGTCAGTATTTTTCGTCTAAAATTTCTAAAAAAATATTTTATTTAAAGTTTTGTTTAATTTCTAAAATATCATTAAATTACTTATTTTATACTTTATATAATATTACTTAATTAAATTGATTATTGCATTTCACCGAAAATCAGCTATTTTAAATAAAAATATTTTGCCTAGGATCAATTTTCATCATTTATCAACAATCTAGCCCTCGATTTTCTTCTATTTTAGATAAAAGATGCTATGAAACCCAAAACTATGTAATAATATTAATTTAATATTTTATTTTAAAATTTGGGCGAGACGAGAAATATAATTGCGCGCGTTTTTGTTTTCTAGTCAATCTAAAAGCTTCAACTTAGTCAAAAAAAAGTACCAATCAAAGACAAAATTGCTTCTTTTTCTTGCTGGTTTTGCTGCAAAAATTTCATATCCTCCCGAGATAAAAATTCCCAGGTGCATAACTTCGGTGCCAAAACTTCATCGTATATCTGAATAGCAGGATTTTTGGGAAATATCCAAGGACCGCAAAGTTCGTCATAATCAGCCACATAATGAAAATCAGGTTCAGATGACGATGTCTTCGGTGGAAGGATCCGATCAGAAATGACAGTATCGGATAAAAAAACTCGATGAACTTCTTCAATCGGTTCCGAATCGTATTTTTTTCTTTCTCCACATCCACACAAAGTTTCCGACATTTTGTATTAACCTGAGTGTCGACGAGTGCTAAATTGAAATGAGAGAAACGAGAAAAATGACGATCGTTGTTACTCTAAAATTAATTTTAATAGTTGAATAAAAAAATAATTAAACCTGAGCTTATAATATTCACAAGTTTATTTTTTCCCTTGTATAATCGTTCATAATTTATCATGATTTATCAATAAAATTAATATACAATATACTTTAGAGTAATAAGTGTTATACACGATTTATCTAACAAAGAAAATATTTATAATAATTATAGCAGGAGGAATGGCCTCTACTATCTTACAAGAGTCGCGTGCCAAAAATCTTTAATGTTATTACCGTATATTGTATCATTATTGTTAGAATTATCATTATACTTATCATTATTACACAAATCATATCACCTATGATTCATTATATAATGTATTTATATATATTTATATATTTATAACGAACACCGCCCATTACTACTAGAATTACAAATCCGCCGAATAACAGACCTGGTCTTGCTCCTTTCTTTTTTTTTCTTCTTTTTCTCTCAAAATAGGTGATATATCGTCGAATGCATTACGACACATTCATTTTCTCCTCATTCACTCAAACAAATGTTCATGATGCACAGATCACCTTCCACTCATCGCAGTAGCTTTCCTTCGTGTAACTTCCATTTAAAGTCAATGTGGTCACATTTACGGTGTATTTACTTTTGTGGAATATGGTACATACCTGAAAAAACGAAAGTTATGCTATTATAAACCTCGTATTCCCCAACATTCAATTCAGTTTCACAATTTTTTTATTCTCAGGCTCATTCTTTTTCTACAAAAAAATGATTAAATTTGCTCTATTATTATATACTAAAAAATCTAACTCTTTCAAACTATCAGGGGAGGCATCAAGTTTCGCGAAGTTAATTAATTAATTATTAAGCAAGTAGAGAAATAAATCTTCCACAACACAAGCGAACTACTAGCACTGAAGTCCCAAACTGCTACTCAATAGTTTGAAGTTGGTGGCGCTGTTGTCGCTAAAAGGGGCCAAAATAAAATTCCTGATGTAAAAGAAACATTTTCGCAACTTATACAAGGTATAACATATGTTTATTTAGTCGAAGACAGCTGCACATTATTTACAAATCAGTTTTTATATCATAATTGTTAGATTAAACAAAAATTCACTTCATGGTTTAGCAAAAAATCGTAAGTCGAGATTAGATTTTAAACTTGAAGAAAAGAAAATACTTACCCGAAATTGGGATTAAAATTCTAAAGTAAGAAACGCAGGGTGACCATTTTAATCGAGGAAAAAATTCCCAGTCATTTTCCAATTGGAACAATTTTTTCGCGGAGATTGAAATTAAAAAATTCCAGCTCATAAAGCTGCATTTTTTCATTTGAAGAGCTGAAATCCTAATAGTGTTAAGTGCATTAGTGTTGGCCTAAATATAAAAAATAATTTTATGAAAAAAAAAAAACATTTCGAAAAAATTGGCACTTCACGTTATTGGGATTTCTGCCGTTCATTTAGTGTAATAAAAAATCCACTCCATATCCAAGCACTAAAAGTGGAATTATATTGAATTTTCAAATTTTAAAATTGAAGCTTTTAAAACTTTAAATTAAATTCCGTCAAACTGAAAATAATTTTTTTAAATCAATTTTAAGTTAGAACCATTTAAAATGAACGGTTACAATTTTTTTCAACTCAAGACTTTATAATTTGAATTTAATTTGTTTATTTTTAGACATTTCAAATTAATAATTGATCATTTAGTTTCAAATTATTTAGTTTTGAATATTTTATTTAAAATTGCTCATTTTTAATTAATGGTCAAATAATGATAAACATTAAAAAAGTGTTTTTTATTACAAAATTACGAAGTGAATGGGTTAAAAATGGAATATTTTAGAATCATACAATATTTGAATAGTATTTTAAAATGAACAAAAACAATGATAATACGAATCTATAATTTGAAATTATTTTAAGATTTAAAATATTTTATAAAGTTACAATTGAACGCTTACATTTTTTTAATTACGAAGGCTTTCGGGCTGAAACACTTACATTTCTAACGTTGAAATCTATAAATCGTTTAATTTTGAATAGATTCAAAATCGTATCGCAAAATCAATTATTTTTCCATTTTTAATACCCTTTTAACTTTTAATAGAGTGGGAGCTGACGAATAATCTAACAAGTACTTTTATTTTTTTTTAGATTATATTGTATCTGAGGTGTAATTTAACATCCCACAGTGAGCAGGCCAAGTGCCAGTTCAGGGCCAGTCAGCTCCCCTACTAACGTGTCGAAAAACTAAACATATTAACAATTTTTTTACAATTGAAAATTTTTGCAGAAATAGTATTTGGAATTACATTTTCGAAACTCCCCGTCAGCACTCCGCCGAACATGTCAGAAATGGTGTAAAAGAACTGTATTATATCTGAAATTTTTTGTATAAATAATGGGAAATAATTATTATGTTCTAACCGTTAACAAAAAAAAGATACCGTTAACGACAATAAGATTTCTGCGAATATTTTCAATAATTTAGGTTTTATTTTAAGAGATTAATTTTAAGTTTTTAAGATTTTAAAATATGTCAAAAAAGAACCTGGAAGATCTTAAGATATTTTTTTTTATTTTACAGGATGTAAACAATTTTTAGGAAAACACAATTATTTAAAAAGATATTTTAGAAGTTTTGAAAAAATAAGAAAATCATGTCTTGAGAAGATTTCAAAACTTTTTGACTGATTTCATAACATTTAAAAAAAGAGCGTAGATCTTAAAACGAAATTTTTTTAACTTTAAGGTATTTTTTAAAATCTAAAGAGAGTAGATATATTTGTATGGAAATTCAACTATTTTCTTAAAAATATATATTTTCGGGTTAAAAGCTGGGTTTTGTAAATCTCGTTACAAATAACTATTGCGTTTGACACCACTGTGGGATTTTGTTGCATCGCAAATGCAACAAAATCTAAAAAAAACTCCTCTAATAAAATTGTGCAGGTCTTCAAAACTGAATTTTAAAATGAAGATCTAAAATGGAAAGTTTTTAAAGTAGAAGATATTAGAATTACGCAATGTAAACTGACTGATTACATCATTGGAAATTTTAACAACTGAACTTGAGATTCAAAAAACTTATAATTGATTTAAATACTGCATTATATCATGTATTATTTCCAGTGATTGGAAAGATGTTTCTTCTAAAAAATTTGTAAAATTCCCAGTCTGAAAAAATCCCCGTTTTCACGGTCCATCAGCCATCCCGAAATGATTTTTCAATTTCGAAACGAAATCTTTTTCTGATAACGCGGAAGGTGAGAATCCGCAAATGAAGAATGCACATTAACAGCGAAAGAAATAAAATTTAATCGCATTTAGCAATCTACAAAGAAAGAGTTACAAAGTGATTAAATTTCCATTGTACTCTAAGTTTGGAGAAGTCAGTTGTGGTATACAAAATGAAAAAAAAATCAGAAGGGCAGACTGAACTTACATGTTCTGTAGTCTAGAGTCTAGAGTAAACTCGATTGTTGTCTCTATACGTAGAATAAAATATCCTCCCTGTATAAATACAATCGACGTCTTAATTATGACAGTCTCTAAATCAAGAAATTGCTATACCTCTTTCGCGGTACATTTTCGTTTTTCGTGCATTAGAAGTTTTCTCTGCAAAAAGTGCTTTCAACTTACATTACAGGGTGAGTCTTTAAACCGTGAATCCTTCGATTCCTAAATTTAATTAATAACCTATAGGTGTCATTTAAAAAGTAGAAGCGACCAATAAACTGGTAAAAAAATAACAAAGTCCAGCCCTATTGTACATCAACTTAAAAATTTGATCAGCTTTAAAAAATGTAATCTTAAACAAGAATCATTTCCAAAAGTATGGCATATCAGGGACTAAAAATATACTCTTACATTTGCAATTTGAATTTAGCGTCAAAATTGTAACGCCACAATTGAACCTAACCTTTCATGTTTCAAGTTTTGGAAATGACTCTTGGAACGAATTTCAATGATCAATGTCACTCACCTGCATCGGAAATTGCAAACGTAACTTTGAAAATATTACAAGGAATGCAATAGAATCTGCATGATAAAAAATGAGAAAAAAGTTATCACCTAATTACATAATGACGGTGCACTTTTCAATATATATGGATCAAGTAGCTAAAGATAACTAACTTTCTTTTCTGAGCTCATTCCATTAGATAATAATTCATGCTAGACATTCTTCGATGCCACAAAAGCACGACACTCAATGAATACGAAACGAAGATATATGTTCTTTTTTCCACCTCTCCTCTTGATTATTATATAATAACGAATTTCGATTTTTTGTTTAACTATATGTATAATTTTTCCTTGTAACGTTAGTATGTAGAGATGCCATAAGTGGCTTGCCATTTATAAAATCTATATTATTAAATATCATATTGCATAAAATCAATTACGCTGTACAACAATTAGCATCATCGAGATGAGCCTTCCTTGATCTATCAAACACCATACGGTACACAAATTACACGGCAGGGTCTTTCGTTTCGAAACGAGATATATACGCCTCTAAAAATTATATTTATTTCCCGTGGTCTTTGAAATCATATTTTCCCCGACCGCCAAGTTACTCCTCGGTTTTTTTTGTAATATAAAAAGTATTTAAAATCTTTGCGATCGACGACTTCTCAACTCCGAGAGGTATAAATGCGCAACCGTGATTCGTCCATGGATATTTTTTCCTCACCTTCTCTACGATTTTTCGCGGGAAAAATGCGTATCGATGGTACGATTTGATTCGTTCGCTTCGCCGATCTCAAGAAGCATAAATTTAACTACTTTAAAAATAGATACCAGTATAGTGTGTGGGACACGTACGGATTTGATTAATCACTTGCAGCAATTGCTGGTAGTTGCTTTCTGCCCTTCTGTTTCGACTAGTCGGCGCCCTTGTCCACTTGTACTTGCATTTCCTGTTTGCTCACTCTTTGGAAGTTTTTTAGCTGCAAATAATATGATTTAGATAAGCCAGTTGAAAAATAATTGCTCGAATTTAATAGATTCCGCAAAGTGTAAAGTAAAAGTTGATAAAACCCTGATTGTACCCTTACGAAGAAATATTACAGGAAATCCAGCATGGGCTTGTAGTCAATTAATCATTTTCCTATAATGAATTTCTTATAATTTTTTTGCAATTCTAGAAAAATAATGCTAAAAAATCAGCATAGAAATAAACACTGTTATAATAATGCAGAAAGTGTAATAAAAAATAGAGAAACTACAAACAAATGATTTCAGGGTAACAATTCCAGATTTTTCCAGGTATAATTTTTAATAGTACAAAGCCATTCAAGTATTTCAAATTTTTTTAAACAATCTAGTCGGAATATTTATACGATTTTTATCAATTATTATTATTATAAAAAACATTTCTGTGTTGAAATGTTGTCATAGGCTTATACTGCCCAACATGTCGAAGGCATTTTTGGTTAGAGTTGGATTAGGGGACCTACAGCTTAAGGTGGGTTCCGAACCACCAGAACCTTGGTAAAGGTACATTGAAAAATTTCTAGAGGTACCGGCTCAGGGATCGAACCCCGGACCTCTGAGGTAAAGTCCGAGTGTCTAACCAACTGACCCACCGAGGCTCCTTTTAGCCACCGAGGCTCCTTTTCCACCGATAAACAAGCTAATCGGAATATTTATACGATTTTGATAAATTATTATTATTATTATTAAAAAAAACATTTCTGTGTTGAAATGCTGTCACAGGCTTATACTGCCTAAAATGTCGAAGGCATTTTTGGTTAGAGTTGGATTTTTTATTTGATCATTTTTGCACGGGGCTGTCCCGGTATATATCATCAGTCACGGACGCATTTTTATAATGCAATCAAGTGATCTGATGAGAGCAGTCTGCCCAGACATATTGGACAAAGCCTGGTTTTTACCCCATCATTGATGGACTGGGTTGCAGTCCAAGTACACGATGGTAAAGGTACATTGAAAAATTTCTAGAGGTGCCGGCTCAGGGATCGAACCCCGGACCTCTGAGGTGAAGTCCGAGTGTCTAACCAACTGAGCCACCGAGGCTGCTAAATTATTATTATTATTATTATTATTATTATTATTATTATTATTATTATTATAAAGGCGAGTTTCTAGAGATTTAGTTATGTTGAATTTAGAAAGTTAAAAAAATATATATAACAATATATTCCTAAATATATTATCACTATCGAATAATGAAATAAATAAATAATACTTAAAACATAATTTCTGGAATTTGTTCCTAAAGACCATGCATATGAATAATAATTCAAACAAATTAACCATTTATTTTTATATACCGAAAATTCAGTGCATATTTAATAGGGGATATAAGGAGATTTTACACGAAAATAGGGAAAAATATTCTTTTATGTATAAAATGAATGTGGATACTATATTAATTTCAACTAAAAATATGAGAAATTCCTGACATTTCAAGTCAAAAGATTGCGTTTTCAACAAGATAGATGAATGTGAAGTATATATTATGTGATTAAATTTTTTACCAAGAAGATTATTTCTCTACCAAAAAACGAGAATTTTCAACTAAAAAAATTTTCAACAAAAAATGGAATACTTAAATTTTCAGATAAAAAAAACTTTCATCATAAAAAAATGAATTTTTTACAAAATAGTACAATTGTGAACCAAAGCGATACATTTTCAAATAAAATCATACATTTTTAACTAAAATGATGACTCATTAACTGCAATAGTTTAAATTTAAATTTTATATAATTTAAATTATTATTAAGAATTTTTATAATTAAAAAAATATAAATTATTATTTATTAAAATAAATGAAATTGTAAAATATAATAATAAGAATAATCAATTTACTAAAAAAGATCAATTTTTAACCAAGTAGTTAAATATTCAATTGAAAAATATCCTATTCTAACCAAAAATGAAATAGTTACACTTTAAGTTAGAAAAATTCATTTTCAAGAAAATAGTTAAATTTTCAAATTAATTCAGTTTCAACGAAAACGACGAATCTTTAACAGGAATAGTTGATTTGAACCAAAAAGATGATGTTTCAACTGAATTTAACCAAAAAATACGAATTTTCAAGAAGAGTTAAATGTTTAACTGAGAAAGATTTTTCAGTTAAGGGCATGTAACACAGCTAAATACCTATATTACCGACCACAGTTTTTCAGTTGACTGAATGTTTTTTTGAACCTAAGAACTTTTTTTGTAAATAAAATATCGAGCTGAAACT
>NC_046665.1:68346861-68390372 GCF_010883055.1 Belonocnema kinseyi
TTTTCAGTGAAGTTCCTACCAAAATGCAGTATCTAAACGTACTTTATTGTACTCTAATACATTTTCCAAAGTTTCAGCTCGATATTTTATTTATAAAAAAAGGCATTTAGCTGTGTCACATGCCCTTAAGAGAGAAATAAAAATTAGCCAAAGTGTTGAATTTTCCAGCAAGAAAATAAATGTCAAATGCTTAAGAATTTAAGGTGATTTTGCAAGACTTCAAGATGAATTAAACAAACAAATTTTAATCGATTGAATTGAGTAAAATTGAATGAATTTAGAAGAATTTAAAATAATTCAGGATAAATTAATAATTCATGAAGAATTCCAAATAAAATTGCAAAAAATACTTAATTATCTCTTCAAATCTTTGAAGCCCTACAAAAACCCTCACTTCTTGTGAAATCCATAAAAAAAGTCTTTGCAATTTTGTTTGATAACCTAAAATATTTCATATCCCTTGAAATCCCTTAAAATACTTTATGGGGCCAATTAAATAATACAAAATAAAATTTTTTAAATTAATTGAATTGAGTAAAATTATTTAAATATAAAAGAATTCAAATAAATTAAAAAAATAAATTAAAATGATTTAAAAGAATTCAGGGTCAATTTCAAAAAATAATTTCAAATATAAAAATCCGTGAAATTTTATATTTCCAGAAATATTGAAAAACGTATTAAAATACATTGAAAACTTTGCAACCCCTTAAAATCATAGAAATATTCGGAAATCTTATAAAATCCTGCAAAATCTTTTTAAATATCTATATCTTCCGAAATTCTATAAAATGCTTTATCTTAAAATATTCGATTAAAAATATCACGGAATCTTTAAGAAAACCCAGGAATATTTTTAATAGACCTTAACTGAATAGTGATTAACGCATGAGTTAATTTATTGAAAGAAACGTGAGTAATGTGCAATTTTCATGTAAAAAATAGACTAAAAAGTGATTTGAGACAAAAGTGACTAATAGTGACTGTGCCGCAGCTCTGATTTTTTTTATAGTTACTTCTTACAGAGAGTCCCTGATTTTTGTCATTTTCTTCAAAATGCCTGACTCTTGGAAGCCTCAATCTTATTATACATTTTTTCAAGTTCCATTATGAGCTGCAAATAGGATACAATAGACCCCAAATCTTGAAATATAGGGTATATTTAGTAATATAAATATAGGTATATTTAGTACTACTAAATATAGGGGTATACAGGGGAATATAGGAACTGGTCTGTGAACCCTGTAAAAATCTGTAAAATCCCGGTCAAAAAAATCACGAAAAATGATCTGAAATTCATTATCGGCCTATACTGGTATCCCTATCATATTTTTTCGTAGGGGTATCGATACAGAAATGACTTTTCTGCAAACATTTAAATAAGATTTAATGATAAAAAAATCCAGTTAGCTCTGACATGAAAGACGTTTTCACTTACCAATAGCTAGGAAAATATCGTTGACATTCATCGCCGTCTTGGCCGATGTTTCCATGAAAAGGAGTCCATTTTCCTCTGCGTAAGCTTGAGCTTCGTCGAATTCCACTGCTCGCTTATTCGCAAGGTCCGCTTTATTCCCTGCTAATGCTATTACTATACTTGGACTGGCTTGCCGTTGCAATTCCTTTACCCACGTTGTGGCACGTACGAATGTGTCCTAAAATATTTAAAAAAAAAAAACAAATATTTTTTAAAATTATAATCGAGTCAAACAATCTGAATTAATTAGGCCGTCACTTTCTCAATTAAATATTTATTTATGTATCAGTAATTCATTGCAATTTGCGTTTAAGGAATAAAAATAATTTACAGACCTGATTTGTTATGTCATATACCACAATTGCTGCTTGCGCTCCACGATAATACATGGGTGCAAGACTGTGGTAACGTTCTTGCCCAGCTGTATCCCAAATCTCAAATTTTACAGTCGTGTCATCCAAACAGACAGTTTGTGTTAGAAATGCAGCTGTGGAATGAAAGAACAAATGATAAATGGGTGATGACACATCAAAGAATAAAGAAAAGCCTTCTTACAGGGTGGCAGAAAAACCTCATTTTCAATATGCCTGAGTTTTCCTTGATCAATTTTACATTTTCCCTTACCGTTGATATTTAATTATAAGTATTTTAATCTCTCAAGATTTTTAACGCAGAATCTTTTATAAAAGGAATAAAAAATATTGAGGTAAATTTTTTATTTATTTATTTTAAGCAAAAAAGATGACCTTTCTCCCATAAAAGATGAACTTTCAATAAAGCAGTTGAATTTTGAAACAAAAAAGATTAATTTTCAACAAAATAGGTACATTATCAACAAAATAATTAAATTTTTAATCAAATCTTTGCATTTTTAACCAAATTGTTAAGTTTTTAACCAATTAATTGAATTTTAACCCATTAAGTCCAAAGACGAAGAAATTTCTCTCTTACGTTTGAGCTTGAATAGTTTTATAGAAAAGGCAAAGAATTTATTATAAAATACTCTTTTCTACTATTTTCCGGTATGCTCTAAACGAAGTAATGATTTAAAAAACGGAAAATATTGATTTTCAATTAATAATTATCAAATTTAAAAAAAATTCTTTTTTTAAAAATTTTTTTAAATCAAAAAATAGAAGGGTGTTTGAATAGTTTATTTTTTAAGCAAATAAAAATATTTAGTGTTAAATAGGTTTAAATAAATTAAATAGGTGTTAAATAGGTTAAATAGGAAAGGATATTAAGTGAGAGAGGATATAACCGCGGTTCCACTGTACTTCACTTATTATGCTTCAACTTCAGTGCTAGACAGCAGGATCATGTAAAATTGTATATCAGTAAACATTAACTTTTAATTTTATGAAAATAATATCAATGAATCACTCAATCGTTGGAAAAAACGAGATTTCACTCACTGCATTGGATTCTGATGTGAAAAGGACGTAAAATAGTAATGAAATGATTTTTTATAATCTTAATATCATGATTTTACCTATTTAAGGGCATGTGATACTTAGAAAATTGTTGATTTTACCAGTTATAGGTTCCCTCGGCTTTTTTTCTAGAATAATAAATATTTTGTCTTAAAAATTTGGGAAATGGTAGCGAACATACTAACGGACGTCCCCATACACTTTTTTGTGGGTTAATTAAAAAAAGTTTTAATTTAGCAAAATGTGATTAATTTGCATAGCGTTCAGGAATTAGTATCGATTTTTTCAGTGTTAGATTCCCCCGGCTTTTTTCCTAGGATAAGAAATATTTTGTCTTCAAAATCTGATAAATGATAGCGAACATGCTAACGGACGTCCCCGCACACTTTTTTTGTTTTGTTTTTTTCAAAAAAATTTGATTTTTCTAACAACGTGTGTATATTTCGAGGTTATGTGTGTTACAATTCTCCCGAGCGTTACTTCCAAACTTGTTTGCAGGCTATTAAAAAAGTTTATTTCTAAATAATTTCCAAATTATCAGAAAGGCAGAGATGAAAAACGACGTAACCTCAAAATAATGCATAAAATTTTTAATTAAGCACAATCATTTTTTTGTTATTATCCCTCAAAAAAGAGTCCGGGGACGTCCGTTATGATATTTTATAGTACCTCCGAATTCAGTTTTTAAAAATTTTCATTTTTGTGGAAAAAAAGCCAGGGAAACTGTACCCGGTTGAACACACGACGAAGTATCACATGCCCTTAACACCAAATATTTTTATTTTGTTTTAAAATAAACTATTCAAATACCTTTTTACTAAAATAATCAAATATTTATATGGTTAGAGCGAAAAAATCACCAAAAATATCAAGAAAACGAAATTTTATATTTTTGGTTTCCATTTTTTAGCCGCCATTTTGTTTAAAAAAATCGTAGATTAAGAAACTCAACGGGTTTGAAAAGTTCAGACATTTTGTGCACATTTGCGACAGTAAAAAATTCCTTCCCCCTCTATTTTTTGATTGAAAAAAATTGCTTTAAAAAAAATTTCTTTAATTTCTTAATTATTAAATGAAAATCAATATTTTTCGTTTTTTTAACCATTGCATCGTTTAGAGCATACGCGAAAATAGTAGAAGAGTATTTCGTAATAAATTATCTGCCTTTTTTATAAAATTATTCAAGCTCGAACATAAGAGAGAAATTTCTTCGTTTTGGGACATAATGGATTGAAACAAAAACGGCTAAACTTCAACCAATTACATTTTCAACAAAACAGTTGAACTTCTAACCAAATAGTTGAAAATTCAACCAAATGGTTCAATTTTTAATGAAAAAAAAAACTTCGACCTAAAAACAGTTGCATTTCCAACCAAATAGTCCAATTACATTGAAAAAGATTAAACCTCAAGCAAAAACAAAAGTATTTTCAAACAAATAGTTTAATTTTCAAGCCAAAAAGACGAATTTTTAAGAAACCAATTACATTTTCAACTCGAAAAATTAAATTTTCAACGACAAGCTAATTCTCAACAAAAAATGTAATAATTGGTATTTCAACAAAGAAAAAACATTTTTAACCAGGGTTAAATTTTGAACAAAATAGGTCCAGTTTTTAACAAAACAGTTGCATTTTCAACCAACAAAGAATTCTTGACAAAAAATATAATAGTTGTATTTTGAATAAAAAATATGACATTTCTACCACAGGAGATGAATTTCATAACGAAAGAGACAATTTATAAATCAAGAAGATTCATTTTCTACCAAAAAAATTAATTTTTAATCAAACAATTGCATTTTTTACCAAAAGAGAATATTTTAAACCCAAAAGACTAGATTTCTACAAAAAAGAAAGACGAATCTCAACCTAAAAAGTTTCAACTTTTCAACCAAAAATGAAAATTACCATTACAGTTGAATTTTTATTAAAAAAGATCAATTTTCACTAAAAAGTTGAACTTTCAACCAAAGAGATGAATTTTCAACTAACATAAAGTGATGCACCTCCAACTGTAATTGTTAATTATTCAGATAAAACAATTAAATATAAAAAAAAACATTTTCAACCAAAGATGCGTTTCAAACTAAAATGTTGAGCAACATTATTTTTGAACAAACATTGATTCCACCTTAAACAAGTTCTTCAATTTTCCACCAAAAAAAAATATCTTAAGTACTAGAGCAGATGAATGTGTAAACCAAAAAGACGAATTTTCGAAAATATACATGAATCTTTAAAAAATTAAGATTTCAGTTGAATTTTCAATACCATAAAATAGAAATAGAAAGCAAATAAATTACTAAAAAGAATGTTATATCAGGATAGTCGAAAAACGCCATTGTGATAATTCCCATATTTTTTCCCGACCAGTTTTTCATATTCCCTCACCATTAATATTCAAAGATCAAAATATTGATCTGGTAAAATTTTCAGCATATAATATTTTATAAACGGAATAAAACTAATTTGATTGAAAAATTAAATATTTATTATCCTTGTCAGTTATTTTAAGTGTCTCTTGCAGAAATTTCGAAATTTTTTAAACATTTTTTTTCTTCAAAATTCCCGACTTTTCCTGATGTTCCTGATCTACAGCCACCTTACTTTCTTCTTAAATTTACAGAATTGAAAAATATATAATTTCTAAAAACTGAAACTTACCACCTATTGTACTTTCTTGGTATTCGTGGAACTGACCCTTGACGAACCTCAAAACAAGGCTAGACTTTCCCACGGCAGATTCACCAAGTAAAACCAACTTAAACTGGCAAATTTTTCCTTGTGTGCCGTTTGGCCTTTGGGCTGTACCCCGGTTAGCCATTGTGACCTAAACAAAATATTTAAAAACGCTATAAATATCTCTATTTACATCATAAAATTGAAATCACCATTTATATGATGTCAACGAGTAGTCGTTCACACAACTACATGCAAGAGTGAGCATACAAAAATATGTACTCAGAATGAATATCTCATTATTTCCAGATCACTTGCTAAAAGTACACACGGTATTTGATATTGGGTAAAAGCGTTTCGCGATCAGTAAATGAAACTGATAAGTGAGATTTCGCAACGGAATAATTAAGGTTCGAGGGCGAGACTTTAATCGCAGAGATTATTACTATCCGTTGCCTCAATTATTGTGTGTTTAATCAAATTATTTTTCGCTACTTTATATGTTGGTTCAACATCAACTTACAATAATTTGCGCAAGAATTTTCGTTAGAAAAAATAACATTTGCAGTCATCACAATAACTACTGGAGTTAAAAAAAGCTCAATAGATGAATTTTACATCGAAAATAGGTGACCGAAAAAATATTGTATAAATCAAATAAGCATGCAAGCAGTTGCCGTTTTCCCATATTAAATAAATAATAATAGAATAAAGTCTCAAATTCATTTTCCGAGTTTCAAAAAAATGATTCTGGACATTTAGATTTTGTAATTCAAGCTCTCAAAACTGAATTTATAGTTTGAAATACCTTTGCAAATAGGGATACATACATTTACAAATCTAATGCGGAATAAGTTTCTATATTTGAATTTTGAAGAGGTTAAAGTTGAAAATAAAGTATATTAAAAATTGTAAGTATAATTCAAAAGTAAAGGCCACCAAAATTGAATAATTTTTATTTTGAGTTCTTCAAGCAAAAAAAAATCAAATTTAACACTGAAAATTGAAACAATGAAACTGCTAAGACTTCGGATTTGACATTGACTCATTTATAAATAACTTGAAAGCCTCAGTTGGAAATTGCATAATTGTGTATTAGTTTAATTGCAAACTCGGTTTTTAATACAAAACAAAACAAAAATTTAATCTAAAAATTGGTTGAAATTTAACGCATTATATTTAATATTGTTCCTTGCAATTTGAAGTGAAATTTTATTATATCATTTTTAGTATTATTACATATTTATAATTCAAAACAGTTCAATTTATATAATAAAAAATGGAGGCTAACAATTAAAAAAAGTAAACGAAATTGAAAAGGCGACTCGATATCCTGCTTAAAAATAAACATGCGTAATGGGTACATCTTCAAATTTTTATCGTTCTAAATTTTTAAAATTAAAAATTAGAGATTTAAAGATTAATATTGTCAAATGTAAGTCTTTCCAATTAAATTTTTGTTTCAATAATTAGTATTTAAAAATACTAAAACTGTAAGAATTAACAAAAATACCCGACCAGAAAATAAATTCACTCATTTTCCGGCTTTTTTTCTGCCTCAACAAATTTGAGCTGACAAGAATTAACGCAAAGGTAGAGTTAATTGCGATTTGAATAAACTTTTAGTTTCTCAATTAAAAAAAAAAAAGGTGAAAATTTTCCAAAATAGGTGAAACTCTGTGATAAATGCATCAGGAGAAAAAAGATATCTACTTGCTTTGTTATTTTTAAGGTAATTTTCTTAGATTATAAATTTGTAATGTACTTTATATTAACATTTCGAGAATACGTGTTATCAGTAACATAATCTCAATGGCTTTATTTCTTCAATCAATTAAGTTTCTGAATGGCGATGTTTAAGAATGAGAGGCTATGACAACAAGCTTAAATTCAAAGCTGAGCTCAATACGTTTGATTAATTAATTAAACTGCTTGATTCGGCGAGTTATTCACGCCGAGCCTCTCTGAAGATTTATGAACTCTATTTATTTGCAAAGAATATTATAAGAAATGAAGTGTATTATTTTATAATCAAATAAGAAGACGTTGCACAATTTATTACGAAACAAAAGCCGAGGAAATTATGGGAATTTTAAATATTTTCCATTTGTTATTGTAAATATTGTAAAATGAAACAATATTCAAACAGGAAGTAAAAACAATTAAAAAACTAAACATATATCCACGAAAACACGATAAAAACCTTCCAACAAAACTCATCACTTCTTTGTTTTGCGACTCAAAAATTCCATTGCTTCACACAACGTCTAAATCACAATCACAAACCCCACCAAGAACCAAATTTGCACTTACAAATTCTCCCAAAAAAATAGGGAAAATTGTGAAGACTAGAATCTACTTAAGACAATGCAAGAAGCCATTCAGATTCTTGTCAACGCACAAAATCTCCCAAGTCGTAAATTGTCTTCCAGTTCCTCAAAACATGAAAAATCCCACGTACGTCAATTCAAGTTTCATAAAAACAAGTACTATTGCGTTTATTTTGTGAGCAAAGTTTAGGGGAACGCCGATCGACAAAAACTTATCTTTCCCAGCTAACAGATTACAGAGAATCTGAATGGTCGCGACGGAATTCTCACAAAATCCCACCCCCTACGTCATCAAGCGTCCATATTCATACAGCCCTGAACTTGTCACCGCCCGCGAGACGTCATCAATTCACTAATTCGAAATTTCAAAGAAAATCATTCAAAGGGCTTTCTTCATGATTCAAACAAATGTCTGAAATTGCTCATTAATTCGTGATCTTGATAACTGGTACAGAGTTCATGAACAATGGACCGCGCAGAGATGAAAAAAAGTGTGAAAAAGTCGCAACACCTTGAGTCATGCACTTGGCACCTGATGACTGAACGCTTCGCGGAAGCGATCCGAGATCAGACTATCTGAGCCGAGAAGGGCTCGTGACAGCTTGTCTCATTCCCGAGTTCTGCACGCGTCCGCCCCCACACATAAACACCATCTAGCACTAAACTTTCCCGAAAGTGACCAGGGATTTTCACACGGGATCTTGCAATCGTTTCTGTCTAATAACCTACTTTGAGCTTTGATCGGAGGGAGAGGCTGGAGGATCTCCTCAGGTAGAAGAGCGTCGACGATTATTGTCAAATCCACAATTGCCCGTATGTGCTCGCGACGATCACTTATCTCGACTAGTCGGCCCACCGAGCATAGATCGCACAACCTATATAGAATGTTTGTACATTTAATATTTACGCTTTCAACATTTATGCTTGAAACTTGTATTTATGACAGTTGGACGGATGCTCGCTCAAAGTTTCCTCAAAGTGACAATTTAAAGTCTGAGAAACTCTACATCCGAGAGAAAAATTTTGTCCCGGGAGTGCAAATTAGAGTGGAAAATAAAAAATGAGAGAGAATTGCAGAACTGTTGGGATTTATTGGGAATTGTAGTCAACTTTGACACTAGAAACACGAATCACCACGTCCACGACCACAGAGTACACACTGCTGCGCCACTTTACGATTTACGTTTACGCCGTTACGTTTACGTACAATCCGACCGGGTTTTTAACAGAGGCGAGAAGTTTGGAACGGCTGATAAAAAACACTTTACCAGTTATTTTTCGACGTACAAGAAGGGGTGCGTCAAGTTGAGCGATGAGGAGGACTCCGAATCGAGAAAAATCACTTGATACCGTTTTCCGTTTTCCTCGGGCTCTCAATCAGCACACCCACCGTAGTACTCCGTCCATCCCCGCTAACATGGCCGTCGAATTCCTGTCAATGGAAATGCGACGCCAACAGAAAGAATGGTTAAAGGGTTCAAAATTAAGTTGACAAGGGATGTGTGAGAAAAGGATTAATAAAATTTGGGTGGTTTTTGGGATGAAAAAGAGAGGAACGGGATTTTGAGGGGACGAAGGTCGACCTGTTTTACATAAGATTTCGAAAGGACGGAAACGATCGGTTCACTTCCTATGGCATACTAAGGCGCAGTTCTTAGGATGCTGGATAGTTTGAGTTTATATCACGTGGTAGCGCTGCTGAATCCTTAATTTGCGTGTTTAAAGAAATTACTTTGCATAAAAAAATTTTTTGGAATACGTTTACTTTTTTAGTTAAGTTAACTTTATTAGATTTGTGATTTACTGGGATTTTCTATTCGAATTTTTCAGTTTGTTTTAATTTGAAATGAACAGGAATGGCTTTTCTAATTATCAAGAAATATTTTTAGATAATTTTTTCTTTAATGATTTTTTTAGAAAACCAGAAAATTTGGTTTGAGTATTGGGTTTTGAATTATCGTCACACTGCCAGGAGGCTGAGTAAATATTATACCTTTTTGGCCCTGAATTTGTCTATTTTGGTTAACAATTCTACAATTTGATTCAAAATTAAACTATTTTCTTGAAATATCTTTTGTTTTTAATTATGAATTAATTTTCTTAACTGAAAATTGAAATAATCCATTTTTGGCTGAGTACTGACTTATAGTTTATAGTTGAAAATACAACTATTAGATTTTCTATTGAAAACAGAAATCGGTTTTAGTTAAAAAGAGACCTATTAAACTTTTCGTTCATAATTCGTCGTCTGAATTAAAAATTGTCCTAATTTACTAAAAAAACATTTTATTTGTTAGAGATTGAACTATTTTATTTAAAATCCGCTTTTCTTGATTTGAAAGCTAATTTTTTTAATTGAAAATTTAATTATTCCATTTTTGGTTAAAAATTGATAGTTTTTAGTTGAAAATTAAAATATTTGTTGAAAAATGTATGTATTTTATTGTATATTTGTCTTACGCAGTATAAAATTGTTGTTTTTAGAGAATCGTAGACCCGGGCTGAAACTCCCATAGTTTTGGTCAGGTGTCGATTCGTCCGTCCGCCCGATGTACTTTTTCCAAAGACGGAAGGTGGTGAGGGGAAATTAGGAGCAGTATGGCAGGGAAATCTTGCGATGAGGAGGTTTCAAAGAACGTTTTATTTTCAAACATTTCATGTGTATCATTTTTGTTCATTAAATCTCTTTTATATAATTTTTTAAGCATTTCGTAATAATATTATTTTCAATACAATACTATACAATTAGCGGCTATGAAACCCTTTATGAAGACGCGTTTTTTAAACTAAAAATTCAACTGCTTGCTTCGAAACTGAACTGCTCTGTTAAAATTCCATTTTATTAGTCAGAGATCCCCCTCTTTGGATTACTATTTGCTTAAAAGTGAACTCTAGTTAAAAATTCATATATTCGGGGGAAAAAAATTCAACAACTTCATTAACATTTTTTTCTCTCTTGAATGAAAAATCTTTTTTGGTAGAATTGGAGTGATTTGTATTTAGAATTAAAATCTTCCTTTGTTCGAAACATTAAATACTATAACTTTCGTTGATAAAAATTTTTTTCATTGAAAATGCAATTATACTTGGTTAAAATTTTATTATTTTGTTAATAATTCGAATAATTGGATTTAAAATTCGACTGTTTTGTTTAAAATGCTACTGTTTTTGGTCAAAATTTAGTATTTTGTTTCAGAATTGGACACATTGTTCGAAAATTCATCTTTGTGTTTAGAAGATTCCACAATCTTGTTAAAAAGTCATATTTTTCCAATAGCCAACTGTATTGTTGAAATTCTTCTTTTCGAATATCCATTGTTTTCTACCAAAGGTAAAAAATGGAGTTTTTAGCTTGAAAACTAAACTCATTGGTTGAAAATTAATTTTGTTTTAGTAGAAAATCTACTTTTTTGGTTGTAAATACGGCTATTTTTCTGAAGATACATTATATTTCGACTTGGCAACTTGCTCGATTCATATTGAATTTATTATTGTACTTTATACATTAATTCTATGTATTAGTATATATTGCCTATCATTTCTCTATTTTCATGAAAAAACATTCCATTTCCCGTGTTTTGAAAGCACGTGTAGTTATGAAGTCTGTTAAAATATTATGTTTGTATGTTTTCTTTTAAGCATATATTTATTAAATGAAATCGAAGACAAAATTGTTGACGTGGCGTAGTTTTTGAACGGCCGTATACTACATACCGTTCAGAATTTATTGACTTTATTTTCAAGCATTAATAATGGCTTTTTTCGTTAAAAATTGTTCAATTTTCAATTAAATGCATCACAAAAGTTTCTTTAAAAAAAAAACATTTTCTTTTTATTCAAATTTCACTAGCGCCATCTGAAATTCCCGCGTCTATTGAAGTGCTGTGAACCTTCCTTTAAAATGGTGCTAGTTTTTCAACCTTGTTTGAAAATCACAACAATCGCCTAGTTTGTGACTCGACATGGCTCGAAACCACTCGACAGGTAATGCCTTATTTTCTGTTCCGGTGAGATTTTGCAAGATATTAAAAGAAAGTTCTGTGGTTTATAAAAATATGGCAAGTTTAATCCACAACAATGACTAATGTGACAAGTAAGACTCGATTACGAAAGTTCCGCCTACAAAGCACCGAACCTCAAAAGTCAACCGGTGACAGTCGAGATTTAAGGCGTTGGCGTTTGATTTTTCGACACACGAAAGTGAGGACCAATTTCCGCAAACGGAAAGCTCGGAGTTGTCAAACTTAAAACTCCCCGTGATCAGTTTTTTTCTTCCAAAATCTGACCGACTTTTAGACAAATTTACCGGTGAACGGCGAATGAGAACGTCATGAGCGAGCGAGACGACACGTTCAACGTCGAATGCACTGGCAGTTTTGTCAGCTGATTCACAGAGAAAAACGACATGTGAATAACAGAAATCGTCCTGTTACGTCCTCGTTGAGTGATCCTTCAAAAACGGATCATTCAGTTCAGATCCACCGACAAATATAATCCCAGGAAATTATCTCCTAGCGGGAACTTCTTGAGCAAAAGTCGGCAGATTCGAGTCAAAAATGGGAAATAAAAGCAGTTGCTGTGCGTACTCTAGCCCTCAAGTTGGCAGAAAAGATTTCGTAGGCGATGGCAGTGGTAGAGGTCTCGAAGATCATCTTCCTGAAGGTGACATCAGTGTCAACAACCTGCAACACATTAGTGAAAGAGAGCCGGAAGTTTGGAACTCTGATCCTTCTTTACATCCTTGTGCTGGTACTATTTTCATGGAAAGATCGAAACAGTCCATCGAAAGTAAATATTTATTTTAATATTTTATGGTTCTAAAATCAGTGTTCTTCAATGAAATTAAGCAAATTCAGGAGCGGAGTTTTTACGTGGGATGATTATTAAGAGGCTTGCATTTTTTTAGTCAAGTTCTGAACGAAATTTGTATTTGAATTTTCGAAAACTTTATATTCCGGGTATTTTAATTTAATTTAGCGATATAATTTTATCAATCCTTTTAACATTTATGCCATTTATTTTCGGATTTTTATTATCCTGTTGCAAAGCAAGTAAAAATATCAAAACAGCCACACAATTGTTTGCTAAAAATTGTATTTTAGACTTTCAGAAAACTTGCCAAGTGTTAATATTAATAATATTTACAGCAGATGATATATTTTTAATTTATAAAATACTCACTTTTGGAATGTATATAGAACTGCTCAAACATTTTTTCCAAAATACAGACTGTGCAACTGGTAATTAAAAAATTCGAATTTCTATTTTGGCGATCTATCCCCCCTAATGTATTTATTTTTCGAAAAAATAAATTCCAATTTTTTTTATTGTTCAACATTAACCCGTGCCCCAGGGTTTTTGAAAATTAACGCGAGGTTTTAAATTAGAAAAGCTCGGTTTTTGAAAAAATGGAAAAAAGACTTACTTGTTATTAACTTTCTTTTAATTAAAGTTTGAACACCTCTTAAGGAATGTTCAATGCATAAATTTCACCCAATAACTTCTAATGATGATGCCCCCTATCCATTTGTATTGCGCTTTAAAAATGGCCCAAAAAATGCAAATTATCGCGTTTATTATTTATATTGGATCAGTCACAAATTTGCAAGTGTCATATAAATATTTTTTTATTTTTTAAACAGTTATTATTTTTTTAAACCATTTTTTCTCGCCTGTAAATTGTAAAAAGTTATTATTTTTCGGAATGAATAATACAATTGATGAATTTCAGGGCTAATATTTCAAACTTAATATATTTGGTAATTATTTAAAAGATTTACGTTTATTTAAAGAATTTTCCCCTTGTTAATCGTAAAATTTTATTTTTTCTGGAGATAATAACTCAATTCAAGAATGTTTAATTTGTTCAAACAATTTTTTCATCTTATAAATCTTTTTAAATTAAATGTTTAAATTAAATGAATGTAGCATGTAATGAATGCTAAGAGTGATATTGTTTATGAATGACAGTTTGCAATTATTCAAACGATTAATATCACTTGCTTCTTTTCTTAGGAAAGATAGAGAAAATACTAGTTTAAAAAAAAGATTAATATTTTAAAAATTAGGGTATAAATTCTGAGATAAGAAAATACTTAATGAGAAGCGATATAATGCTGCAAGAGCTTTAAAAAAAAGGATTTTTTCCATCTATTATTTGAAAAGTCACAAGAGAACGATTACTAATTCTTTAAATAATTGCAAACTTGTATTCCACAATAAATATCAACTTTAATTCATCAACTGCATTATTAATTCCATAAAATAGTAGCCTTTAAAGATTTACAGGGGAAAAAATTGTTTAAACAAATTCAAATTGTTTAAATAATTATAATCTGTCTTCCACACAAAATGTCACTCTTTATCATTCACTAACTGCGTTATTTTAGAAATTAACTTTTTTTGCATAAAACTTGTTGATCCCCTGATTAATTATAAACTTGATAATAAAATAGGAAAATTTTGGTAACAGAAACTAAAACTAAAAAGAAAGAACCTATGTGCCATAAAAGACGTTTCTGTTGTATTGTGGACTTTTTCTTTATAAAAATTCGCGAAAAAATGAGATATCCCTGAAGAATAAAAAATGTAAAAGCAGCAAATTTGCATGGGGTTTTAAATCATTTTTCTTCTAGCTAGCTTAAAAAATTAATTTCAAATACTATTTCGGAACAATACTGATAAAAGAAAGACATTAAAAAAAAACAGGTAAGAAGCTGAAAAATGAATGAAAACGCTAAATTTTGTATTTTTTACTTAAATCATAGAGAAATATTTAGTCATTCATATAGTGCATTTAATTATTCTTTTCTAGATCGCTTACAATAATATTTTGATTAACTCATGGCCTTTTACTGATAAGAAATCATTATAAACACAATTGACAAGTCCAAGGAATGAAAAGTGCAAAGAAAGCCAATATTACATATTTCAGTTTCAGTTTTGAAAATCTCTATCGAGCAGAATGTGTTGTTTTAAGGTGTTATTTACTTTAAAAATTTATTAAAACCCGGGATCTATTATACAGAAATTATTTTATTTAATTTGTTAACCAAAGTTGATGAATAAGAGCTAAAGTCTTATTCAAAAATCATTTGTAAATGAATAAAATAAAATTACATTAAATACATTTTTACTGCAATATAACAAATTGAAACCTTTAGTGTTGGACAATTTGCAATTGTAAGCTTCAGAAGAAGTTGTAAATCCATTAATTACAAATTAAATAGATTTAAATTAAAAGCGTTTAAAATTCAGTAATTTTTTTACAACATATTGAAAGTTAATCAGTTAAAAATGCAATAATTTCAAATTCAAATACTCATAATTATATAGTTCTATATTGAAAATTGGATATGAACAAATTAGCAATTGCAAATGCACAATTATCCCAATAGAAAAATATTCAATTAAAAAAAAAAAAGCAGACACGTTCTTGAATTTAATATTGATCTCTTTCTCTTTTGCGTCGCAAGTTTTTTTTACATATGTTTTTAAATTTTCAATTTTTTAACTAAAAGATATTAGTAAAAAAATTTAAATCCATGGAGAAATAGTAAATAATTATTAGCACTTTATGGATGTAGTTTCTTATGAATAAATTCATTAATCTTTAAATTGTAAATTAATTAATGTAATTCAGAAAATCAAGCCTAGATCCAAATTTAAATTTATCTGATATTTTAAAATACAATATTTGAATTAAGTGGGAAATTCTCCGAAATTATAAAATATACGTAATAACTATAAAAGCCATTGTTCTAATTCCATTTCGAAAATTGTTTCATTCAAAACTAGAATATGGATAAACACTTTAAAAAAACTTGAAGGTGAAACAATTTGAAACGAATTGAAAATGTGAATACCAGATACAGAAGTTGTTATGTGATATCAAATTGGAAGAGTTAAAAAATATCTATAGAAATTTCAAAAAGAAGTATTAGAAGCAAAACACTTTTGTATTGAAATGTAGAAAGTTAAATAAGTGAAAAAAGGGAATATTCCAAATTTGATCAACTGCAAAGTTAAACGTTCTAGCGTGTACAATTTAGAGTCCGACGTTCAAAATTGAGCCACTTGAATTTTAAATATGTATAGGAGTGTTTAAGCAGCCTCAAATTTTATTTTTAAATCTTACTTGAAAGATAAACTATTCTTCCACTGAGCCAATACAAATTAAATTTGTTTGAAATGTAATATATCTCAGGCACTCAAACTATTTATAATTTGAATTTAAAAGTTTTGAAAAGCTTAGTTTCAAGTTTAAATTTAAATTAATAATTATAGTACGGACAAAATGAGAAATCTTAGATAGAAATATTTAATTATACTTATAAGTATCATGATTTAATGATTAATGCTCGAATTTAAAAAAATATATATTTTTTTAAATATGAGAACGATTTTAAATATATAAAAATGTTTTCTCAGACAAATTTTATTTTTTGTTGGACTATTTTAAATCGTGGTGAATGGATTTCCAACGACCTACGTATATACAAGTTTCAAAAATAAATCTTCAATGACAGAAATCACTTAAAAATATTATTTCTTTTTTTTTCTACATGTAAAAATAAATGTTAAATCAATCCCCTATTTCTCCCTTTTACGTGAAAAAATTCAACTATTTCCCCATTTTTGAGCTCCATTTGCATTGTGAATCCTGCAATAGCTTTACATCACATCATTTCTATTCATAAATCTACTTATTTTTTAATAAATATTTTTTTTATATTAAATGAAAAACCGCTTCAACATTTTATTAATTCAAAAAAAAATTCCTCATTAAATTTCTGTAAAAAATTCAGAATGATTTTTGCCAACTTCAAATTTTCGAGCAAGAATATTCATCATATTTTTACCTCAGGAGAACAAATACGACTTGTCTTATGTAGCCACGATCTCATTATTATATAAAACACATTTCCATTGCTTGTTTAAAAATTTAATTATTTTTATTGCGGTACTACAGTTATCGTAAAATCATAAATTATGAAGAAACATTTCAGTACGTAACTCATTCCAATACAGAGAAAAATATTGAAGGCTTTTCAAGTTGACGTAAGATTAATGATATTTTTGTCTAGGACTTTGTTTAAATTGATTTTTATTTCCAGATGGTATGGTGAGAAAGAAAAGTCAACATCAAATAGCTGATATAAGACCTTTGAAGAAGAGCAGCAGTTGTAGTACGATTTACTTGGACGATAGTACTGTGTCGCAACCTAATTTAAAGAATACTGTTAAATGCGTCGCATTAGCGATATATTATCATATAAAAAATAGAACTTCCCAGCGACAAATCGAAATATTCGATGAAAAACTGCATCCGCTAACGGTAAGTGGCAGCAACAATAAATTACAATTATCTATGCATAAATTAAAAACATACTTCAAAAGTTCTCTTGCTGAAAATAAGCACATGAAAATGACAACTAGATAAAGATAAAAAACGAAATTTTACGGGACAATGTGTTTAAAAAAATTGGAGATGTGAAAACGTTCGAATACAATTTTTTCTGTTTGGTACGAGATAAAAAAATGATCCTTTTCCAGTTTTCCATTTCAAAGGTTTTTAAATTGCGTATTTTTTTTAACTATCATAAATCGCGCGCGTGTAATTTTTCGATGGGAGGGTACAAGTCATCTTTAATAAAAAATAACAATTTCGAATAACTAAATATGGTTTAGGTTTATTTGTTTAGTTTTTTTAAGGTTATATAAATATAATTTTCGTAAGAATTTTCAGAAAATTCAAAAAGATTTTGATAATAGGTCCAGATTACGTCAGAAATATGAGGATCTACCCCTGATCGTTCGATTTTGATAAAATTTGGTAAAATTATAATGCTGTATGAATGAAATTTTCGTCCCACAGAATTTTTTAATTATCAATATTTCTGGAAACGATAATTGGATTTTGATAAAAATTTGACGCATTAGAGGTGAAATGATATATTTTAAGAATATAATACTATCAAACATTTTTAAAAATTTTGCCCGAAAAATAGCCCAAAACAAATTTTCATTTCCTTTTTCGTGAATTTCTCTCCTTTTAATTTTTCTTAAATGTGGATAATATGATTCCTTGGGAAATCACCTTCCCTTTTCAAACAAAAAATTGTGAAGACTATTGGATCCCAAGATATCGTAATTTTAGTGAGACCGCGCGTAAAGTTCTTAAATTCCCGAGAATTTAAGTTCAGGTTATATAACCGAGAATATGGCAGAATTTAAAAGAATTTAAGAGAATTTAAGAATTTATGATTGTTAACAATATTTTTATTGTTCAGGTTACATCAGCGGTTGAAAATAAATTATTTTCTAGCTCAGACATATTCAGGAATACAGTGTTTCATATACAAATTAAAAATTTTCAAATGTATTAATTTATTTCAAACAAAAAAAAAAGTTTTTTCTACTTTAAAGATAACTCTTTAACAAAATACTGGAATTTTCAACAAAATAATTGAATTTTTACCATAATAGTTAAATATTCAATCTAAAAAGATAAATTATCAACGAAAAAGTGCCATGGTTTATATTTTGATGAAAAAAAAAATGAAATTTATAAAACAAAAGAAAAGAATTTTAAAACCAGAAAGACGAATGTCCAACAAATAAAGATTTTGTACTCGAAAAATAAATAACTGTTCAACAAAAAATTAAATTTACACGAAACTGATGCATTTTTACTCAAGTAGTTGAATTTTCTATTAAAAAAGATTAATTTATAACAGGATAATTAAACCTTTAACCAACGAGATAACTTCTCGACTTAAAATATAAATATTTAACAAAAAAAGTGATTTCTTAACAAAGCGATTCAACGAAATATTTTTAAAAAATCGATGAATTATCAAGCAATGAAGAACGATTTTTAACAAAAAATTGCATTTTCATACAAAACATGAAATTTCATCTATAACAGATGAAGTTTTTCAAATCCAAAAGATAAATTTTCCAAAAAATAGTTGAATTTTCTTTTGGAAAAGATTTTAGTCGAGTTTTCACTATCAAACCGTGAATTTTTTAACAAGAAATCATTTTCTACCAAAAAAATTGAATTTTCAATCCAAAAAGACGAATTTTTAACGAAAAAGGATGACTTTTTAACAAAATTATTGAATTCTCTAGCAAATAGTTGCATTTTATCAAAAAATATGAAATTTATCTTAAAGCAGAAGAATTTTTGATTACAAAAAATTTGAGTTTTTATCCAAAAAAGATTCCAGTTAACTCAGTAACATCAAAAATTGAATTTTCGTAACAAAAAAATAAATTTCTACGAAAAAATTGAATTTTCAATTCAATAAGACGAATTGTTTCAATCTAAAAGGATGAATTTTTAACAAAATAGTTCAATTCTCTAACATATAGTTGCATTTTTATCCAAAAAGATCAATTTTTTACTAAAACAGATGAATTTTTAATAAAAAACCTTTTTTTTATGAGTGGAACTTTCATCCAGAAAATATTTCAGTTCATTTTTCAACACCAAAATATAAATTTTAAACAAAAAGTAAATTTTCTACGAAATAGTTAAGTTTTCAAGAAAATAGTATAATAGCTTAATTCCTAACCAAACAGTTGCATTTTTATCAAAAAAAGATTTAATTTTTGCTAAAGCAGGTTAACTTTGCTAAAGGCAAACTTTCAAAAAGAGAGTTGAATTTCAACCGAAAAGTTAACGAAAAAATGCAATTTTCTTTTAATTCTGGGATTCTCATAAATTCTCAGAGAATTTATTTCTCGGTTATATTCTCGTGACCGTTCTCAAAGTAATATACCCGGCTCAGAACTCGAACCGCGCGTTGCCCCTCCACTGGTTTTCAGAATCACGGTTCGCAAGAAGTGGAAGCTCGTTTGTTTTCAATATTATCCGGTCTCAATCCTCTCAATATTACCCGTCGTGGTCTTACTAAAATGACGATAACTTGGAACCCGGTACAGTATCTATGATTTTTTTTTTTTTTTTTTTTTTTTTGAGAAAGTTGATTTCTCAAGGAATCATTTTATTTATATTTAAGAAAAATTAAATGGGGAGAAATTCACGAAAAATGGAATCAAAATTTGTTTTGATCTTTTTTTCGGGCAAAATTTAAAAACACATTTTGATTGTATTATATTCTTTAAATATATCATTTTCACCAAAAATGGGTCCAATTTTTACCAAAATAAAATGATCATTTCAAGAAATATTAATAATTCAAAAAAATGTTAACCCGAAATTAAACATAGCGTAACTTCTGCAATTTTGAAAATCTTCAAAAATCATTTGGACCCAAAATTTATTTCAGAAAGCATTATCATTTTACCAACTATTATCAAAATCAAACGACCATCGGCAGATCCTGATATTTCTGACGTATACTGACCTCAACAAAAAAATTATTCTTGAACAAAAATAGTTTAATTTTTAAATAAAAGAGATAAATTCTCAACGAACAATGTAATAGTCGATAAAAAAAATACATGATTTTTCTACCAAGAAGATTGATTTTATACCAGAAAAGACGAATTTTCATGTAAAACTCTGAATCTTCAACCAAAAAAATTATTTTCTACAAAAAAATGAGTTCTCAACGCAAAATATAATATTTGATATTTTAATCCAATAAGATTTGTTTTAAATCAGAAGCATTTGAATTCATCCAACGAACAACTAATTTTCAATAAAACAGTTAAATCTTCAATCAAGCGAAAAATGTAATAAATTCATCCAAAAAGATTTTCATTTTAAACCAAATAGTTGCAATTTTAATAAAAAAGATTACATTTCTACCAGGAAAGATGCAATTTCAAACCTAAATCATAATTTGCATTAAGGTTATATAAATATAATTTTCCTAGGTTTCTCGGGAAAATTGAAAATGATTTTTAAAGATTTCTAATATGTCGAAAAAGTATCTAGAGAATTTCTAAGAAATTTTTTACTATTTTATGGGATTTTACATAATGTTAAGATATATTTTAGTTAGTTAAAAATATATTTAGGAATTTTCAACTCTAAATTTTTGTTAGGAATCTTTCAAAATATACATTTTTTTTAATTTGTTTAAATCTTCTAAAGATTTAAATGACCAAAATCTTCTTTACAAAATTATGAATACTTAAATTTTATAAAGCAGATGGCACATAATATCGTAGACAATTTATTCAAAGACCTCAGCATTTTTCTATTCTGTTTGCACTTCATGTTCTAAAAATATCACTTCACACTTTTCTGACGCGTTATGTTCGAAATTTTTACTAAAATATAAACAAAACCGGTTAAAACCGGTCTTTTTTTCTTTGCCAAAAAAACAACATACTTGTCCTTACTTGTCGTATAAAGAACACAAAATTAATTACCTGCATTAATTAAAAGAATAGTCTAACATTTGAAAGAACATTTTCGACCACTTTTCGATATTAATCTGCGCCATATAATTCTAATTTTATATCCATCAGGTAAAATAGATTTTGTTTAATTTCCTTTAAATAATTCGGTGGACGTTTTTTATATCAGGTAAGTATAGTGTGATGTGTTCAGCAAATAAAAATGTGTTAATTATCATTGATTTACATATTTATTTAACTTAACCACTTCTTTTTCCACCTATTTTTGTAAAAATGTTTACCTTTACTATATTTACTACATTTACTTTTATATAGAATAAGTACTTTGATGTTTTGATTGAATGTTTACAATGTTTCAAGGAAACGAAAGCATTTTTTAAATTTCTGTGTTCAAGGACGAAAAATCTAAATCGTTCTTATCCAATTGTAATTTTCATCATTTTAAAATTCATTTTTTCGAGCTTTATAAACTGTATTTCGAAACATTGATGCCTTCAAATAATATATTCTAAAGAAGCCACTAATCGAAATTATCATTTCCATTTTAGCAAAAAGTACTTCCAGAATAAAAATTTTAGAAATTAATTTTTTTGATTGAAAACTTATTTATTCTGTTTTTGGTTGTATATTGATCTTTTTTTAGATGAAAATTCGTCTTTTTGGTTGAAATTAACTGTTTTTGATTTATAAATTGAAATATTTTTTGGGTTGAAATATCATCTATCATATTTTTCGTTGAGAATTCATCTCTTTTCTCAGTTAGATATTTCACCATTTTTGTTTATAATCCATCTCTGGTTGAAAATTAAGTCTTTTAACTGAAAATGTAACTAATCAATGTTGATCATTTGTCTTTTTTTGTTGGAAATTGGTCTTTTTTGGCACAAAAAATTAATATTTTTTATAGAATATTCCACTATAACAGTTAAAGATTCACCATCTTAGTTGAAAATTCACCAATATTACTAAGAATTTAACTATTTTTTGAAAGATTCTTTTTTATTTTTGGTTAAAAAAATTTTTTTAACTGGAAATTTAACTATGCCATGTTTGGTTGAAAATTTATAATTTTTATTTAAAATTAAACTATTTGTTTAAAAAAATGCATTTATATTATTGAAAATACAATACTTTTGGTTAAAATTTTAGTAATTTGAACAATTTTAAATTGAGTGTAATATAGTACTACCCACAATAATGTTAATTAAAAGAATATATTTTCCTTTTTTTCGTGAAAAATCTCCTTAATTCTCCTGTTTTTACACGTTATCTAGTCACTTCGAAGATATCTTTAATTTAAAACATGAAAAAAATTAATTTTATCTATTATTAAAATTCATTCACCTTATGAAAAAATTCAAGAAATAATTATGTTAATTCTTTATAAACTTCTACCATTAAGAAAATATCCTTTTATAAAGTACTTTCACAAATTAAAAAATTGTTATTTTTGAGATATTACATTAAGATATTTAGAAGGACTGAAAAAAAACATTATTTATAATAAAATTTCGAAATTGTATACATATTTCGAATCGATTGTTTAAAAAAATTAGAAATACTTGCATGACTCCATAATGTGAAAAACTATACCTAAAATAAAGCTTTATTTAAAAAAATATAATCCTTTATCCATTATAAGAAATAAAAAGTTTGAATTTTTTTTTCTTAGAGAGATGGCGTGGCAGACGACTACGACAAACATAATCCAGAACACAAGCAGATCTATAAATTTGTGAGGACTCTTTTTAACGCAGCACAATTAACAGCAGAGTGTGCTATCATAACGTTAGTGTATCTTGAACGTCTGCTCACGTATGCGGAAATAGATATAACTCCCGCGAATTGGAAAAGAATCGTTCTCGGTGCTATTTTGTTGGCTTCCAAGGTGTGGGACGACCAGGCTGTGTGGAATGTCGACTATTGTCAAATTCTAAAGGACATCACTGTCGAAGACATGTAAGTATTTCAGCTATTCCTTTCACTTTTAAATGAACCGCTCTTTCCTTTCAAACTCACGAGGAATTTGCACACACACACGCACACACAACAGTCCCACACAGAAACAGGATGTCTAGTCACGAGAAAAATATTCCATTTTCAGGAAACTTTGCATTTCGATAAAAATAAATTGTTAATGGGAATATTTTTATAGCGCTATTTTTCAAACAAGAGTATCTAAGGTTGAGAAAAAAGCGGGAAGTGAGAACAAAACTATTGAATTCTTAGTTTTAGTAGAATAAGCTATCTAATTAATTTATATTTCATTTAATATCATAGAAAGTAATGTGAGATTAAAATTATTATTTTTCAAATTCTTTAAAATTTCTATTTTTTTACAGTTTGAAGCACTTTTAATTTTAAATTCATATATATATATATATATTCTCATATATTCACCAGTTTTAATGTATTTTGGAAATTTTTATTTTTTTCCCCTCTTTTTCTATTAACCTATCGATGGTACGTATCCTATGAAAAAATTTGTTGACAAAATTATCAATATGAACTTTTAGTTTTCTTTCTAAATCCAGCGTAAAAGTCTTTGAGGAAAACTTCTAAACTAACAAAATGGTGGCGATTTTTTGAAAATATTAAAATGAAATTCATTACGAACCCCTAGCAGTATTCTATCAAAAATTTGTACTTTATAGTTCTCAAGATAAATTTAATAACGTGTTATGTTAAAAAAATGTACTCGAATGTAAATAAAACCGGTTGAGATCAAATATTTTTTAAACTTTTACTGAAGTTTCTTTTCCTGTAAGTTTTTTTTCGGTTGATAATCAAAAACACATTTTTAATTTGTACCCAATATTTCCTCAATAGATTTTTTCATTCTCTTACAAAAATATCTTATTAACCATAAAATAACGTCATAAAATCGTATTATGTTTCAAAAAATACTTTTTGAACCTGTATAACGAGTTAGCCATAATCGATTTATTACCAGCCAGTAGGAAACTGAAAAATCTTTGAAATTTACTAACTAAAATATGGCACAGACAATACATTTTTTATTTACATGCGAAGTATTTGGGAATTCTGTTACTTTTCCTAGTAAATTCCCGATCATATTATGATTTTGCGTTTTGAATTTGAATCTTTTGAATTTGAAAGTTGAAGCTTAAAAAAAATTTATTCAAACACTTAATAATTTATTCTATAAAATAGAAGCCCTTATCATTATTCAATTAGAATTGAATTTGTAATGTTAAACTCTTATAAATTGAGCAGTTAAAATATTTCTAGTTACAAATATAAATCCACATTATCATCGTCAATGCTGTAAATTGAAGAATGAATCAATACATTTTTAAACATTGAAAATTATATAATTTTTAAACAAATTTAACTTAGAAACATGAACAAATTAAATTTTTTTTATGTGATCGTTTAAAATTAAACAAATTTTTATTTAGAAGTTAAATTATTTTTAATTTTTTAACTCAATAATTGTTTGATTGTTATTTATACATTCAAACCAATTACGCTTCAAATTGTTTAGGTTTGAATATCTGATTTATAATTGCTTATTTAAAAGAAACAGTCAAATTTGGCTAAATATCTTTTAAAGCTACTCTTTTTTAAATTAAAAATGCTTTTCTTTAATTAAAAATGTTCAATTTGCAGGTGGTTAAATAGGGAATATTTAATCTGAAACAATATTTGAAATTTATTAATAACACCTAATTGTGAATTTATTAATTTGAAATGATTTTAACATTGAAAATAGTTTTGAAAATTCAACCAGACTTTTAAATTTGCTTTACTACTTGAAAAAGTTAAGAATTTAACTTAACACTTGAAAAGTTTTAATTTGAGTAATTTAAAATAGCATTTATATCCCGTGATGTCCAAATTACGGTATTTAAAATAATTAACTATATTTTTGTTCTAAAAATGTATAAAATTCTCAGTCAAAAAGTACATTCACTGTCATTTCCTGGGTTTTCACGGTCTCATAAAATCCGAGTCATTTCTCGGTCCGGCGGCTACCATGTTTTAAAATGATTAGTTTTAGAGTAAAAAGTATGAAAAATGAATTTGTATACTAAATTTTTTTCTTTTTTTTCTGAATATAATTTATTTATTTGTTCTAAAAAATGTTTAATTGGATTTTTTTTTAATTTCACTTTTTATTAATGCTAGTGTTTTTCTTAGTAATGGTTATTTCATTTTTATTCAACGTGTATATGGTGGAGGATTTTCCAGTTATTTTTTTAATTTTGTTATATTTAATGTTTTGTTTTGAATGATCATTATTTTTGCGTATTTGATAACTATATAGGGTGACGTGTTCGACAAATAAAAATATGTTAATAAGCTTGATTTGCCTACTTCTGAAAAACATAGACTTTTTTAACTTTTTAAATGAGAATAGGTACTGTGACGACTGCTAATTGTAAAATCTTTTAATATTTACACATGACATTTTTAAATTTTAATTATTAAATCTCTACGTTTTCATTTTGTAATTCATAATGTTCAAATATCAATAATTTTGGGTTCAACCTTGATTTTTAAAATAATTTTTAATTTGAAAGCGCTACAAGTTGAAATTTTTGTAATTTAAATCATTGCAGATTAAATAAATTAAAATTCAAACGTTGAAAATTGCGCAGTTTCAAAATGTAAACCATATTTTGGAAAAATTTAAAATTTGTAAGCTTTATTATATTGAAAAAATTGAATTTTAAAGGTTTTGAAAACATCTTTTAAAATTATAAAAACTTTGATCTGGAAATAAAAAAATACCCGGCACAGAAAACTGCTCAAATCTAGACAGTTAAAAATGGTCAAATATCAAAATTATAATTGAATGAAAATACATATATCAGATAAAAGTATTTTTCTTTCTTTATTATTTTACCTTTTTTTAACCGTCTAGATTTGGAAATTTCCCTGTTTCGGCAATTTCAGTCTCGGATATAATATAAAGTCAATTTTATTTCGAGATTTATTCAGTATCGGGAATTTATTATTGCCGTCAATTTTATAATTACACTGTTTAAAAAATCTGTACGAGGTTTAATATACATGTGTGTGAAGCAAATATGCACTACCGCTACTGAAATGTAACATGCATTAGTTTAGTGAATTTAACATACATGTGTATTAAATTTAATATACAGGTCAGTATAGCAATGTGCGTGAAAACTCAACGTGCTTTAATTTCTTTAAATCTTGTCAAATATTCTCAATTAAATTTTTAATCTAGAATTTGTCGACTGAATTATTATTTATTATGAAAGTGCAATGAACGGGTAAAATTTTTCCTAATTTCGCCCTGGATAGTCCAAATTTAAGGCGAAGGCAGTTAATTGTAGGTTAGGTTTGTTACTTATTTGCTTAATTTAACTTTTTGACTGAAAATGCAATATTATTTCTGGTTAACAGGAAGAAGGTATCATGTTTTATTATTTACAATCGAAAATTACTGCTAAACTTATTTTGAATTTGTGAAAAATGAAATTATCTGATTTTTCTTGTAAGTGGTTAACATGAATGTATATGAAATTTAATATAGTGGCTCTTAATGGCGATTTCATAAGCTTGATAATTAATTTTAATACACATGGGTATATTATATTTAATTTTTAACAGTGTACGGGATTTTTTTATTTATAAAATGTTCTTTCTCAGGAATTTTGAGACGTTCCAATTTTATATTGAAACATGTTTAAATCGCGTGGGCTTAAATTTAAACCTTTCAATGTTGCAGGATTAAAAATTACAGCCTTTTCATACTTTAATTATTTTTATTATTACTATTATTAATATTATTTCAGAACGATGAACGTCGAATATGTAATTTGGGGCGCTCAAAATTGAACAAACTTAAATTCAAACATTGTTGTATAATTTTTAGTTAAATATTTTTATTGAATTGTTTTTAAATTGCATTATTTATTACATATTTATTAAATTCAAGACGCTCAATGTTTAATAATTCCAGTTGTGTGATTTATAAATTAATAGCGTGTGAAATTGAATAATTTGGAAATGAAATTTTCAAAATAATATATATATATACACACACCTATCTCACGGTTGTGAGATGTGGTTATGGCTGAAATTTTACCGCGATTTCGCTGGAAGCGGGTGCAATTTTTCAGATTAGCACCCGCTCCCGGCGAAATCCTGCGGTTGTCCTTATGACAAATTTTTAAATATATATATATTTCAAGTTGGAAGGAACAATTTTAAATAAAGTGTTCAAATTGGACATTGTTTAGATGCGAAAGTTCAACATTTTTTGTTTCATATTCAAACTTGTCAACATTTTTCAATATAGGAATATAAACACTAGAACGATTATAATTTATTTTTATTCAAAATTGAATATCATTTAGAGAATTAGAATTTGTAAATTAAACACTTTCAGAATTTATTAATTCATGAATGATGCAGTTTCAATTGTTCAGTTTTTGTACAGTTTCAAATTGAAAATAATCTGAAAATAATAATTAAGAATTTTCAGTTCTTCTCTTTAAATCCAGGGAATTTTAATTGCCTTAAATGTAAAATTGTTCATTTTTGAATGTTTCAATTTATAATGCACTCAGTTTAAAAATGTTCAGTTTGAGTTATTTTTCCTCAAAATAAAAATTGTTCAATTTTCTTAGATTCTACTATTAATTTGTACGAATTTGTAACGAATTCGTTTTTTATAATTGTTCCAAATTAGATTTCTCAATTTGAAGATTCTTTTTTGAATACTTTAATTGGTGAAATTGTTAGTTTTGAAGCTTTCAATGTTGAAAATTAAGTAGCCGGGAATTTTTTCTGAGTTTTTAAATTTCAGTGCAGTTAAATTTGAATATTTACAATAACTATTTCTTAATATCAATCATATTTTCACCATCCTATTAAACTATTGAATTGTTTGTTGCTCCCAGGAACGAATTGGAGAGACAATTCCTGGAAATGCTTCAATTCAACATAAATGTTCCTTCGAGTGTTTACGCAAAATATTATTTTGACCTCCGCACACTCGCCGAAGCGAATGAACTAACATTCCCTAGTGAACCACTTAGTAAAGAAAAAGCCCAAAAGCTCGAGGCTATGTCGCGAGTTTACGAGGACAAAGTCACAGCTGAAGCTTTACGTAATGGTATTAAAAAATGGTCCAGTCTCGATAACGTCTGTATAGGTGGGCCTAGACGAAGCATTGCCATCCTCTCATAAATTAGACTTCTCTTCGACACCGAAAGAAAGTACGACCTTTGTATGTGGCATTTTAAATTGAAAAATTGCGCGACTATTGTTGCCCTGAAAAAAATGCGAGTCTTGCACTCCGAGAGACTTTGAAATTGTACAGTTTTCGAATTATTTTCTATATAATACAAATATTTTATAGGAACCAGTGTAATTTATTATAATATACTTTATGTTTGTAAGTGCTTTGCAAGTAAAAGACTATTGTAATTCTTTTCGCCTAGAACAGTCTTTGATCTCTGTTTTCTTTTTTACAAGTACTTAAAGCTCCGCTTAAGATTCAGTTGAAAAAAGAAAAAGATTCATTGCGATAGTCTTCGAGTTTCTGCGAAGGCTGATTTAGGCATATAAAGTCATTTTACTGATTATCAGATCCAGGACAATTATTAGTGAATATTTGATTCGAATACAGGTACTAGATAAAATTTGGCCAGGACAATTTGGGATCAAGTCTGCTTTGTGCTTGCATATTATCATTTTCTTCGAGAGAATATTTTCGTTTTTTCGCTCCTGTGATGTTCTTCGTACTGCATTTGTTCCATTAATTTGACTTCTAGTGTTTTTTAGAAGAATTGTATTTTTTGTACAATCTATGTCTCATTATGTTCGAGGCAAATTACCATCTTATCTGTTAATGGGTGTGTAATTATTCCACTTTCGGAATTTAAAACCCTTCATTATTTTTATTATTTTTTAACGAATGTGGCTTTTTTACCAGAAGAAAAGGAATTAGAAATAATAAAGGGTTTTAATTTTAATCGATGTATGAATAAGTTTGCTATGTAAACTGAACTGATTAGGTTTTTTTTTTTGTTTGAAACTGCGATTGTCTCTTTGAGGCCTAAATAGACGTTAGTTTTTTTTTCATTGCACAGAAGAAATTTGGCCAGTTGATTTAGCAGGATTTACGTGTTTTGTAACTTGTTTTGTACTAGCGACGTAGAATTTAGAATTGATTTTCTAGTATCTGAATGAATTTATTCGAGCGTGAGTTTAACGAATCAAAAAGCATAGTACAAAAAAAAAAGAATTTGCAAGATTCAGTACCAGAACGAATGTGCAGTTTTCATTTTGCTCAACGTTTTTTAAAAAAACCTATTGAGATTCCGATGGAAAGAAATTGAAATTGTAACCAGAGTTCCAATTATTTTTCGAGAATTTTTTCTTCGAAAAAAATTAGAACTCTAGAATAAAAACTTTCATGTATTTTAGTGTTGTTAAACACAGCTTCTATTAGGCTTAAATAAAACTTTGCATTTAAAACAAAAGACTATGGATCATAAATTAGGCAAGGTATCTATGTGTAAATAGACAGGAAGAGTTTTCAGGAATAGCCTTTCTCCCTTTTCCCTATTCCCCAAGAAAAAAACTTTTTTTCCCCACTTTCTCTTTCAAAGCGCTACATTTGAGAATGCAATATTTGAATCATGCGGGAAATTTTGGACTAGAAAGTAGTCTCGAGTTTTGAATTGTGACATTTTAACTTGAATTCGTTTGAAATTTACTAAAGAGATTTAGCTCGAAATTAAATATTTCCTTAGCAAACGTAAATATGTAATTTATAGCTAAGTCTTTTCAGTAATTTTCAAGCAAATGCAAAAAAAATCACAATTATTTATCGGACGAAGAAGTATCGCTATTTAATTATTAATTATGGTATTGTTTAAGAGAAAATATTCTTGATTGTGAGAATGATTTTAAAGAAATAAAAATGGTTTATTCAGGAAATTTATTTCTTGCCGGACTTTTTTATTTCGCCATTATTGAATTTGCAACAACATAACATGGAGGTGAACGAAGTTGGATTTTTTTTAAATATTATAAATAAACTCCCTACTGAGAATCCGTTGGATAACTATTAATTTCCCAAATGTGACGCATTTTCAAAAAAATGAGCTTTTATGGAAATTTTTTTCATGGATAGACATTTTTATTTTTTAAATTCATTTTTTTTAAATTTGTAAGTAAATGTTTTAAACATTTAAAAATTCAGTTGTATTAAATTGAAGTAAAACAGCAGAAACTGTTGAAATTGAATATTTAACTGTTCAAAGTTGGAGAAAATTCAACTATTAAAAATTCATGAAAATTGTTAATTAAATTATCAACAGTGGAACATTTAACTGTTGAGAATAGAATTGAAAATTAAATTATTAACTATTGAAAATGGAAGAAAATTTATATTTCAATTTTCAACAGTTGAAAATTCTATTGTTAAAAATCGAAAAAATTTAATCTTCAACAGTTGAAAATTAAAGACAATTTATTATTTAATTTTCAGCATATGAAAATTCAATTCTAAAAAATTGATGAAAATTATATCGTTCAAAATTGAAGAAAATTGATAATGCAATTATCAACCGTAGAACATTCAATTGTTAGAAAATTAAGGGAAATGATAATAAAATTTTCATCAGTTGAAAATTGATATAAAGTTAATTCTCTAATGTTGAAAATTAAAGAAAAATCGATTTTCAACTGTTGAAAATTGAAGAAAATTGACCATTGAATTATCAATAGAAAATTCAACTGTTAAAAACGAAGAAAATTGGTAATTAAATTATAAACAGAAAATTAAAATGTTGAAAAATGAAGAAAATTGATACGTGAATTCTCAACAGTTGAAAATTCGACTGTTGGAAAATGAAGCAAATTGAATTTTCCACTTTGGAAATTTAAAGAAAATTTATCATTGAATTATCAACAATAGAAAATTCAACTTTCTAATATTGATCATTGAATTTTCAACGATTGAAGATACTATGGTTAAAAATGGAAGAAAATTGAAATTTTCAACAGTTAAATTTTCTAGTTTTGAAAATTGAAGAAATTTTATACTTGAATACTTGAATACTTGAAAAAGCAGCGGAAGGTTAAACGTTTTTGAAATTCTATTTTGGAAAGTTGGAGAAAATTAATAATTGAATTTTCAGCAGTTGAAAATATTTATGCTGAAAATTCTAGTGTTGAAAGTTAAAGAAAATTGAATTTTCAATTGTTGAAAATGGATCATTTTTGAAGAAAATAGATTTTTTCGTCATCGTGTCGCTACTGGCAAATAAGGTTTATTGGCAAATTAATAGGCATCCAATGGACTCGCAGTAGGAATTTTATGAGATTTTTAAAAAATTCTGAAGGCATTAAAAATTCCTTGAGCATTTTATTTAAAAACTCCAAATTTCTTATAAAAAGATTCGTTTTTCTGTTCTACATGTCAAAATTAATGTTGAATCTTTCCCATATTTTTCCCTTTTTCGTAAAAAACCACCCTATTTCCCTTTTTTGAGCTTCTTTCGCACTATGATTCCTGAGTCCTGGATACAATTTTCTACCTTACGAGTCTGAAAGCTCGAGCGGTTCATTTCCGTGCCAAGATTCTATAATATTTTCAAATGATTCCGATAAGGTAATGAAATTATTATGGGCATTTGTGAGAAACAAAGTTTTCATTAACAAGTCCATGGTTACTTATCGTTTCAATTAACCATTATAATTTTCTGACGCCATCCGGACCCTTTGAGAACATTATAGAAACTTAGCACGGACATGAACCACTTGAGCTTTTAAATGGATTCAAAGTCGGCAAAGTAGGAATTTGCATCAAGAACTTTTCCTGTCTATCTAGATCGGTATCATAAAAAATTGGAAACTTTTTTCCGCTTCTGGCCTCAGAAAGTAAGATTTCAAGAACTTTCGGTTTTTTGAACGCTTAATTTGCAATAATTAAGAGTGTGCGCATAGCTATTTTTATAACTATATTGAGGATCTATCGGAAGACAATCCACAATCCCATTGCGTCCTGCAAATAAAAGTAAACCGTTATTGTGACACGTGCAATTCTCGTTAATTGTACGCAATTATTTGATAAACTTCGTATGGCTTTACTAGTGCTTAACGCTGTAATTAAACTCGAACAAAATGTACGTATAAGGTAACGGCAATTAGAATCTTCCATCCTGATAATCGACAAAGTCATATAATTTTGTGCACCAATATGTAAAACTAATTACGCAAAGGGCCAAATGCGATATAATGCTAAATAAGAATGAAAGGTATAAAGATAGTTGTGATATTGTAGATTTCAAATTATTAAGATGAATACTGATTAGCGTTGCAATTTGTAACTTGTGCCGATGCAATGAGATTTTATCACTCGAACGCTTCGCGAGTAGAAAGACTGCGATGGTCCTACCTCGTCTTAAAAATTCCATCCGTCTGAGATGAAACTAGGATGGAGGATTTGCAGAGAAATTAATCCCTGGATCGAATCCATTTCAGATCAGGCAAGTTCTACGCTTGAAGTTGCAGAATCTCTTGGGGACGAAATATGTTGTTTTTTAGAGGAAGTTAGGCGATATGTATTTTTGCGATTTGTAAAAAAAAACTTTTTACGGAGTTATGCGTATTTGAATTTTGGATTTTGTTGTTCAAAAACCCTAATTTTTTCTTTAAACTTATATAACTTTTGACCTAATTAATATATTTGAGATTTCTTTCTTAAAAGTCAATTTTCTAAAAAAAAAAAAAAAAAAACCCACAATTATATTTTTTGCCAATTTTTTTATGAATTTGTACTATCATGAGGAAAATAAATTGTGAGATGCATGCAATAAACTCTACCCAGAGTCTGTAAGAAATCTGAAATATCTTAATTAGGTCAAAAGTTATATAAGTTTAAAGAAAAAATTAGAAGTTTTTGAAAAACAAAGGCAAAAATTCAAATACGCATAACTCCGTAAATTTTTTTTATAAGTAGTAAAAATACGTATCGCCTAATTTTCTCTAAAAAGCAACATATTTCGTCCCTGAGAGATCCTGCAACTTTAAGTGTAGAACTTGCCTGATTTGAAGTGGATTTGATCAATGGATTCTTTGTAAATACGTGTTTTAACTATACCAATGAGTCGTTGTAATTATTCAGTTAACGCGATTGTATACAAGCAGCTCTACTTTTATGTGGCTGGTTATCTGTAAAACTAACTATAAGTGTCAGCTGGGTTTAGTTTTACTGATCAGCAACTTATCTTAAATGGTTTATATAAAAATAGATTATAAAATATTATAATAATATCGTAGCACGTAAGAAAAAAACCAGTCTAGAATTTTTGTACAGATCTTGAGCGTTAATTAACACTTGAGTTACTTGGCTGTTTTAATCTTATATATATTTCCTTTTTTCCCTTTTTTCCATGGCAATCCTTACAGAAAGATTTTTTTGAATGTGTGTACATGCGGGAAAATTGTACGGGGCCAAGATCAACTTGAGTACATATAGGCCCTTTTTGATTGTAAAAAAGCACAAAATGCTTTCTACAGTTTTGGGGATTTTAGATTTTCACTTGCGATCTTTTGAAGATTTAAGCGCTATTAACAACTCTAGGAAAGTAGAGATTTCTATTATTTATAAGGACTGGTTTGTAATTTGTATTTTATAATGCATAGCGAGCTTTTCCTGGGTTTCAATCTTTAGCATTCCACGTACTTTTTTTTAACCCTTTCCAAAAGAACGACTAGTGCCTGAAAGAATTTATACTGTGTACATTATAATGTGTCTCCATTTGTAATCTTACGCTGAAAGTTTTTACCGATTAACTCATAGGTTTAGTAGAATGAGAATGTTGATTGTGCTCAATAAATCATATGTACACGAAGGACCAGTAGGGTTTTTATTTTTATTTATCCGATTTATTTTTAAGAAACTCGGATAATTTTATTTGTATAATTCTTGTAGATCTTGTACTTTGGACCAGGTTTGTTGTTTTTGCAATTTTTTGCGCCTGGCGATTATACTTTAAGTTAAAACTTTTATTATTTGGTTGAAACTTCCAAGATTTTATTAAAACGTCATCATTTTGGTTGAAAATTCAACTGTTTTATTGAAATTTCATCTTTTTGCATTAAAATTTTAACTTTTAGGACAAAAATTTACATTTTGTATAGAAATCAATTTTTTGTTAGAAAATTCGTCTTTTGGTAATATTCAAATGTCTTGAATTTAAAATTAAAGTTTTTTTGATTAAAATATCTGCTATTACATTATTCGTTGAAAATTAATCTGTTGTGGTTGAAAATTGAAGTACTTGTTTAAAGCTGGAATCACTTTGTTAACAAATTCTTTTTTTTTCGAGATTCATAATTTTAGTTGAAAATTCATCTCTATGATTGCAAGTTGAACTATTTTGTTAAACAATGTTTTTTTAAATTGAAAATCGAACTGTTTGCGTAGAAGTCAAACTATTTTATTAATTTTGTTGTTCTTGAAGATTCATCTTTTTGGTTAAAAGTTCATTTTTTTGTTGTTCAAAAATTTTGTTTTTTACTGTAAATATAACTTTGCCATTTTTTTGTAAAAATATGACATTCTTTAGTTGAATATTCTTCTTGTTGGAAGAAAACTAATCTTTGTTGGCTACAAGAAGCCACTTTTTAGTTGAAATTTCATATTTCCGGGTTGAAAATTTAACGATTTTGTTAAAAAGTCATCCTTTTTTAATTAAAATATCAACTACTGGGGCAAAAATTTACATTTTGTTGAGAAATCATTTTTTTATTGTTAGAAAAATTGCGTTTAGGTGTAATTAAAATGTCTTTTATTTAAAATTAAAATCTTTTTTTTATTAAAGTCTCTGCCATTATATTATTCGTTGAAAATTTCCTTTTTCTGTTTAAAAATTAAATTACTTGGTTGAACATGAAACTACTTTGTTAAGAAATCCTATCTTACTTAATATTCATAATTTTAGTCGAAAATTCATTCATGTGCATGTAAGTTTAACTATTTTGTTAAAAATTGATTTTTTTAAATCGATAATTCAACTGCTTGAGTAGAAATTGAACTGTTCTTTCAAATGTGTTTGTTGAAGGTTCCTATTTTTGGTTAAAAATTGAACATTTTGTTTAAAATTAATTTTTTTATTGAAAAATTATGCTTTTTACTGAAAATATAACTTTGCCATTTTTTGAAAAAATTGATATTTGTTAGCTGAAAATTTATCTTCTTTGTAGAAAACCTAGAAAACTAATCTTTTTGGTTACAAGAAGCAACTTTTTAGTTGAAATTTCATATTTCCGGGTTGAAAATGTAACGATTTTGTTACAAAGTCATCCTTTTTTAATTAAAATATTAACTATTGGGCCAAAAATTTACATTTTGTTGGGAAATAATTTTTTTATTATTATAAAATTCGCGTTTAGGTGTAATTAAAATGTCTTTTATTTAAAATCAAAGTATTTTTTGATTGAAGTTTCTACCATTATATTATTCGTTGAAAATTCCTTTTCTCTGGTTGAAAATTGAACTATTTGTTTGAACATGAAACCACTTTATTATAAACTCCTTTTTTATTTAAAATTATCATTTTAGTCGAAAATTCATCTATGTGCGTGTAAGTTTAACTATTTTGTTAAAAAAACTATTTTGTCTAAAAAATCATGTTTTTATTTAAATTTAATACATAACGTCATTTTTAGTAGAAAAATGATCTTTATTAGATAAAAATTCGTCGTTTTTGTAGAAAACTAATCTTTCTTGGTTAGAAATGCAACTTTTTAGTTGAAAGTTTATATTTTCAGGTTAAAAATTCAACAATATTGTTAAAAAGTCATCCAGTTTTGTTGAAAATTCCTCTTTTTGGGTTGAAATATCATCTACTCGAGTGAAAATTTACTTTCTGTTGAGAAGTCAATGACGGTTTTTTTGTTTTTAATTTGTTTATTGGTTGGGTTCAAATGTTTTGTATTGAAAAGTAAAGTTTAGTTTTGCTTAAAATATCTACTAATACATTATTCGTTGAAAATTCATCTTTTTGGTTGAAAATTGAACTACTTGATTGAACATGGAACCACTTTTTTAAACTCATTTTTTGTTGTTGATTTATAATCTTAGTCAAAAATTCATTTTTGGCTAAAGGTTTAACAATTTAAAAGAATTAATTAATTTAGAATGTAACTGCTATTGAACTATTTAATTACAATGTTGTTGCTGCTTGACGGTTGATCTTTTCGGTTGAAAATTTGACTTTTTTTTTTAATATTCATTTGCATTCTTTTTGAAAAATTAAGTTTTTTAACTGAAAAATTACTTCCATTTTTTTTTTAGAAAATTTATCTTTTTGAGTTAAAAATTTTTATTTTTTGGTAGAAAACTAATGTTTTTTAGTTATAAATGAAACTTTGTAGTTGAAAGTTCATATTTTTACTTTAAACATTCAAGAGTTTTGTTAAAAGGTCACCCTTTTTGTTTGAAAATTCTTTTTGATAGAAAATATCAAATATTGGAATCAAAATTAACTTTAAGTAGAGAATTTAACTTTTTTTCGAAAATTCATCTTTTGGTTCAACCACTGTGTTAAAAAATCATTCTTTGCTGAAGATTCATAATTTCAGTTTGAAATGACTGATTAAATGTTTGTGAATTAAAAATTGTTCAATTTTTTAAATATGAAATAAGCTTTGTTTTTAAGTAGATTTTACTACCCGACCCTTTTCATCTCCGTGATTTTAGACTCTGCCTTGCTTTCACTAAAAACAATATTCCATTAATTTCTCTCTTTTTTCTGAGAAAGATAGAGGTACGTTCTTGTTGAAAAACAATAAAAGATTATATTTTAATTTTCGCGCGACTACGGAAGGTTTAATGCGCAAGCGTAAACATTCGTCGCCACGCTAGTCATTTCAACAACTCAATTACGAGTTTTTTCATACAGAAATTAAATTTAACATTAATTCAATATATTGACACCTTTATACACAGATTAATCATTTACATGGTTATATTTTCAAAATATGTCGAAAAATTTAAATAATTAAGTTTTAAAAACGCAATTTTATTCGTTCGCTTGACCAACTATTCGTCCTTTCCAGCGGTTGAACGTTGAAAAATGTTCAAATAAACAAATTTTGAGCGCAATTTTGTTGGTACAAATGTCATGGTATGTCGTTCAAAAGATTTAAAGTACTCGGATTTTCGCTATAAGTAATTAAATTATCACACACTTTGAGCGCCATCACCCATTTCGATATCAAATTAATGGCCTATTCACGAAGTTCTGAACAAGTGGCTCGCGTTTTCGCGAAGCTAGAAAAAGTGAGGTTATTTTCGTAACTTTTTTGAAACCGGTGCCCTTCAATAAGCAACACGACAGTTGTGTAAACTAGTTTCGAGATAGCAATAAGATTTAAAAAATCGAGTTCCTTGACAGAGATTGTATTTTTAAATTATATTTCTATTTTTTTATATATTTTTCTGGGACTGCTGGTGTTATGTGACATTTTGAGACATTAATCAAAAATGAGATTCGAATAACCTGTCGGTAAAAAATTTAATGAAATTTTGGTTACAAAATGCAATGAATTCAACCTGAAGTTTGCTGTCTTTGATGCTCCTTCAAATTCTTCAGAAAAGGTTAGTTTTTCAATTTTTGCACAGCGATTTTTTTCTCCTACGTGTTTTCTCTTAGAGTTAAATAATGTTTGATTTCAACTTTTTTCAAGCGTTAATTTCAATGATTAAAATATTCAGCTTGATCTCGGAGGGGGCGATCGGGGCGTATAAGTCGAAAAAAGCCAAAAAAAAAAAAAAAAAAAAGGATATTGCGGGGTCGAAAATATTAACACATGGAAGTTAAATAAGTAAAAATACAGCTATATTTTATATATACATATTCTGTGTTTCGTTCGCGCAAGTGTAATTGCCCGCGCTATATTTTCAAGTTATAAGTATAAAAACTTAGAGCTCGGGGGGCCGACAGACAAATCCCGACACTGTAAAATTCCCGAATAATAAAGCTCCTGAATTATAAAATTCCCGAATAATAAAATTCCTGAATCGTAAAATTTTCGAACATTTTATAATATTACCGATCTAGAAAATTCCCGAATTTAAAATATAAAATTTACTTATCAAAAATACAACAATCAAACATTTTTATGAGAAAAAAGTTATTTTTTATTATTAAAGCTTCTAAAATTATTTTTTGAATTGACAATAACAATATTTAAAAAAAAATTCTGGACATTTTTTTCAATTCTTGTTATTTTAATTTCAAACAATAATTTTATGACACTAATCATGATACATATTTTTTTTATACAAATGTTTGATCATTGTATGTTTAATGAATGATATTTGTAAACAAATTTTTTTTAATTACGGAATTTTATAATTAGATAATTTTCTACTTCAGATATTTTATAAATCGGGAATTCTCTGCCGAAAATTTTGTTATTCGACAATGAGGTCGTTGCATGAATTTTAGATAATATATATTTTTTTAATACTGCATACATATCTGAAAAGCTAAGTGTATTCAAACCCTTTTTTTAAATATTTTTCTATATAGAACCGAAAAAGATAGTAATGAATAATGTCATTCTAATGCGTAAGGCTGAGACGTTGCCAAGGATGTTACCAACCCCAATTACATACGTTCATTTTTTAGTGTTCTTTTAATTGAATTGTCAAAAAAATATTTAAAAACATGCAACAACCCTATTTTCAATTTTGGTCAAACTGTTGGGAATCCTATTTTTCGAGATTATTCAGTCATCCCTTTGAAAATGTATAAAAAACGTTTTAATTTGATCAAATGGAAATATAAATTAATGAGCTTTAAAACTGTATTTCGAGTGATTAAATTTGAACAATAATTTATTTTAAAATACGATTCTGAATTTTTTGAAAGTTAAACAATTGACATTTTAATATGGAAACTTCAACTTTACATTTTAAAACCTTAGTAGTTTTATAACTTTAAATGTCGGATTGAAAGTTTATAAACTATTTTCAGTTTTACAATTTTTAATTAACAAAAATGCGTAATGAACAATTATTAAACATGAAATATTGAAAACTGAAAAATTTTCAGCTGAATGGTTTTTAATAAAAAGCCTTGGCTCTTAAAAGTAAATTTTGATATATAAATAAAAATTGAATTGTTGAGTTTTTTTGCGGTTTGGAAGAGGAACTTTTTTGGGGTTTTACATTTTTATTGAGAAGGAAGGGATTTAATTTTCGTTTTTTTTTCTTAACTGCAAGAAAGGCCATTTTTTACACGTTTTTATCGTGGTTAAGAGAAGAATTTTTTTTCTGCGTTGAAAGAGGGTAATTTTTTGAAAACATTTTTATTGTATTGAATGGTAGGAATTTTTTTATTGCAAGGATACATTTGGCTTTTCAGTTTTTCAGCGACTTGGAAGGAAGGAAATTTTGGTTAAATTTTTTCTGAATTGGAAGAGAAAGATTTTTTTTTTATTTTCAACATTTTTATAGAGTTTGAAAGGAAGATATTTTAGTTTTCAAGTTTTTTACGTTCGAAGATGTACTTTCTGTTTTTAATATTTTTATTGAGTTGGAAGGGAGGAAATTTGGCTTTTAATCAATTTTTTTAATTGGAAGAAGCCAATTGTTTCTTTTTATCATTTTGAGTGGACCCGGGACAAATTTGATATTTTTAACAGATATCTTTAAACTTATCAATTTATAAAACTTGAAAACTTTTTTTTGCTGTTCAATAGCACTTAATTTAAACATTTTTAATTGTAAACTACTAAAAGCTTCCATTTTCCCCGTGTAAAGTTGAGCGTTGAAATAAATTATTTGTGAATTAAAAATTTGTTAAGCTTTAATTTGCAGTTTTTTAGTTTCTTAATTTAATTTTTGATTTAGAATGGTCGTGAAAATTGTTTGCGAACCGGTAAAACGAGAACTCGTTTCCTTGATTAAAACAGCCACCCTGATCTTTTTGCGAGAGACGTTGTGGAAACCGTTGAATTTCTCAAAAGCAACTCGTGCCAATTTTGCCAATATCCCATAAACTGGTTAAAAAATTAATTCTTGAATTGTATTTGTTTTTAACTATAGGCTCTACAAATAATTGGTATGCTGTACATTCTTAGAAAAATGCATTTATTAATTTTCACTAAATAATCACATTTTGGCTACAAAATCTTTGTAATGTATTAAACCTTCGACAAAATTGATAAAATGATTTTTATAGTAATTAAAACTATACCTATCAATGGAGATTATTTTCATTTCGTTTCAGGTATAAATATTCTGAGTTAAAAATGTATCTAAAAAGTGGTCATAAATGCAGAGCAATATATAAAAAATCACAATCAGTCATAATCTACACAACATTTACATTTTTCAGAAAATTAATTTAAAATATCAACAATTTCTCATTCTTCCTCATTCGTCCTGATTTTTAGAAATCAATACTTTGAGTTAATTTCTGAATTATTTCTTCACCCATTTTCTTTTGATTCTGAATGAACATTGCTTGCCCTGGAGAGAACGCTATTGACGACTTGAAGAAATATAAATTTAGTAAAAGTAATAGCAACGTAAAAAGAAGTGGAAAAGCAGAAAAGAAAATTGCGATGAATGAAAATAGAGAAAGAAAGAAAATTAACTCAATCTGTCCAAGTTCGCTTCTCATTTTTAAATCTTGTATTTCTTGTAAGATTTTACCAGATTTAGAATCATCTTCTTTTTTTTCAGTCTCAGACTTTTCGTGAGTGTTATCATGCGCGCCAGTTCGATGAAAATAGCTCACCATTGTTACAAGATTCAAAGCCTGTTCAAGTGTCTCTGCTGGCATCAATTCCATTGCACTTTCTACCTCCTCTAATTTAAAGTGATGCAAAATATCTGTAATTATTTCCTTCTCAGGGAGAGCATTGTCGAAAAATTTAACATAATTATAAAAAAGATAGAAATAGTCATTCCATGAGTGCTCATATCCACGGTGGAACGTCGCGTTTTTCAAATGAATCCAAATACTTCTCTGAACATCTGGACTCCAGTAGAAATTCAAAAAATCTTTTTTTATTTCCTCATAAGGTCCGTATCCCCGAGTATCTAACCATCTTCTAGCTTCCCCATCAAGACAGTTACTGAAATAAAGCTGTTTTTGGTATTCACTAAGATTTTCATTTTCTGCTAAAAATTCAAAATTTTGTATGAAACGGTGGGGATTCTTGGTATCTTTGTGTCCACAAAATTTAAGTTTTTCGAAAAAGTTAAACTCCCTTGCTAATAAATCATTCTTTTCTTGAGGAATATTAAAGTTATTTTGTCCTTGATGAATTGCCGACTGATTTACAAAATCTATTCGCGATAAAAGACCCACAGCTTCTTTTAGGGTCTCGACTGGTTTTTCGATAATATAATCCTTAATCTCCTTTAAATTAAAATGGTGCAAAATGCCTTTTATTATTTCCTTCTCGGGAGGAGGATCGTCCAAGCATATCGCATTTTTGTAAAAATTAAAAAAATAGTCAGTCTTCGACTTTGTACATCCTTCGCAGTACTTCCCTTCTTTCAAATAATGTAAAAAACATGTCTGAAGGTGTGGACTCCAGTAAAAATTTAAAAAATCTTCTTTCATTTCTTCGTAAGTTCCGTATCCTCGAGCTTGCAGCCATTCTTGAGCAGACCCGGTAAGACATTGAATAAAATAATGTTGTTTCTTGCAATGACTAAGGTTTTCATGAGTTGCAAAAGACTCAAAATTTTTAATGAAAGTTTTAGGATTGCATTTATCATAGAATCCGGAAAATTTCAGATCTTGAAAAGCTTTAGTCTCGGATAGTTGATAATTAATTTCTTCAAGAATATACAAATTTGCTTGTGTATGATCCATTGGTTCTATTGGAATATTTACCCTCCTTAAAAGACCCACAGCTTCTTCGATAGTCTTTACTGGATTTATTTTAATGACTTCCTCTATTTCCGTGGAATTAAAGTGATGCAAAATATATTCAATTACGACTTTCTCGGGGTAAGGATCATCTAAAAGTTTTGCTTCATGAACAAACATAAAAAAGTAGTCAATTGTCGAGACCCCAGAGGCTTTGTTGTATTTCCCATGTTTCAAATGAAATAAAAAAGATTTCTGAACTTCAGGACCCCAAAAAAATTCGAGGAAGGCTTCTTTCATCTCTTCATAAGATCCATAATTACGAGTATTCAACCACTTCCTAGCTTCCTGAACAAGACACTGAATAAAATAATCTTTTTTTTCTTTATCAATAAGGTTTTCATGAGCTGCAAAATATTCAAAAGTTTCTATGAAACGCTTTGGATGAGGATTTCGCCCAGAAAATTGTAAACTTTGGAAGGGGTTGAATTTATTGAACTCCCGATTAGTATTATCTTGGAGGAAAATCTTGGGTTTTTTTTTATTGGAGAAAATCTTCGAGTCTTTTCCATCGCAAAGGACTTTAGGATCTATTTCGTCGCATAAAATCTGTGAATCTTCTTCTTTGGAGAGAACCGTAGTGTCTCTTTCTCCATTAAGAATCTTCAAGCTTGTTTCTTCGCCCAAAAAATTTTGTAAATCTTCGAAATTCTGCAACCATTCTTCAATTTCCAGTGACATTTTGCTGGATACAACAATACAGAGTCGTGTAGGTGTTTGTCAACTTTTTAAGAGAAAAATCTGTAAAAAAAAGGATATTCAGCTACAGTTCTAAATAACAAAGACATAAACAAATAAACCTTTGAAATACCTAGTACTACTTTTTTTTCTAAAAACCAAATTATCGGTGAACAACTATGTGTAGAATATTTAGTAATCAGTTATGAATGAAATTTCTTCTCTTGTTGCTTCAATAAATAAATAAAAGCTTCTTTAAGGTATTACACGGATAAATTCAGAATAGTCCGGGAGCGGGCAATGCTGCCGTATGCAATAATATGTCCAAGGCTAAAAAGGTATGATTCTTATGTATTTTGAGCCGCTGAATCCGAATATATCCGGCGTTTTTTCGAAAAAGTGGTACGTTTTGTTTAAATCGCAATTGTTTAAACAAATTATGAAAAAATCACTTTTTCGATCTGGACAATTTTTTTTTAGATAATATGGCCCATTTTAAGACGAAAATGTTCCTTGTAACTTTTTCGTAAAATGCATATTTCAATAGTTATGAATTTTCAAAGGTTGAAAATTCGACATTTTTCACCAACTTTGACCGTTAATAATTTGTAGCCTATTTAATATTTCTTAAAATTGAGAAAACCTAC
>NC_046665.1:68390472-68404886 GCF_010883055.1 Belonocnema kinseyi
ACAAGAGCATGTGGCTGCGCGCGAGGCAGTCGAAAGGGCGGTGTAGACGTCGAAAAAGCGCTGACTATTAGTCGCGAAAACCATACCTTCGCCGGTCCTATATTAATATTGAATTATATCAATTTAAAGCGTAGCTTCTAAAGAATAAGTAGGTTCTCTCAATTTTAAGAAATATTGAATAGGCTACAAATTATTAACGGTCAAATTTGGTGAAAAATGTCGAATTTTCAACCTTTGAAAATTCATAACTATTGAAATATGCATTTTACGAAAAAGTTACAAGGAACGTTTTCGTCTTAAAATGGGCCATATTATCTAAAAAAAAATTGTCCAGATCGAAAAGGTCATTTTTTCATAATTTGTTTAAACAATTGCGATTGAAACAAAACGTACCACTTTTTCGAAAAAAACGCCGGGTATGTTCGGATTCAGCGGCTCAAAATACATAAGAATCATACCTTTTTATCCTTGGACATATTATTGCATACGGCAGCATTGCCCGCTCCCGAACTAGAAAAAGAGCTATCTATGCGAAGACAAATATTGAAGACGCTCCAACTTCATGTCGATCAACTGAATGCGTGTGAGAGTCTCTAACCTATCGGACCTCTCTGTTCTTTCATACTTTCAGGGCTCTACTTCGTAAACGAAATAGATAAAAATTCTGAAATTTTCACAGAATCTCTGTACTGCGTCCTTCTACCGTGTCTCAGTTTTTGAAAAAAATTGTCAGAACCGTTTAGGCGTTATGCTAAAATATGTTACATTTTCAATACACTGGGATACGCCTTACGTGCGTAAGATGAAATTTTGGATTTTATTTATCTCAACTTCGAAATGCTCAACACTTTTCTAACTAGATCAAACTTTAGAGAACGCTCTAATAAATCTACAGTCCTAATTTTTGAAAAAATCGCAGAAACACAATTTTATCCGTATAATACCTTAAAATCATCTTTTAATAAATGCTTCTTTAAATAAAAAATATATATCTTGAGGGTGTTAGAACCAGGCCCCAACTCCAAAATTGAATTGCCTAATGAATTGAATTGAATTGCCCTTGAGTTCAGTTGTTCGAGGAAGGAATGTTTTTTACAATATAATTTATTCGTAATTTAAAAAATATCTTCATGTGGTTTTTCTAATATTTGTTCTATTATAACATTTTTTTTGTAAAAAGGTTTTCATACTTACGAAACACAATCGCTATATTTTTGTATGAAACTTTGATTTAAAGAAAATGTGTAAATTAAAGCTCTTCGGTAAAGTTGCTAAAGATAATTTGTCTCTCCGTTTAACCTATCGTCAAATCTGTAAAAGTGCATTAAAAAATCTGTAGATTATTTCAGTGAAAAGTGCAGAATTTTCGCTGTAGGACAGGCCTGAGAAACTTGAAAAATATTGAATAATTTCAGAGATATTGATAATTTAAAAATTCTCGATAATCTCTGTTTTGGTATAATTTTATTACCGATATTTTCCTATAGAATTATTAAAATAAACTGATTTGCATACGTTTTAAGACAATAAAAATAATTTTTTTTTAGAAAATTTCAAACGCACTCAAAACTTCAGTAGGGTTTAATTATGTTACAAAACTGTAAACTTATTAATGAATCTATGAAAACTGTATTGCGAAAACAAAAAATAACACAAATAATAAAATTGCTAATATTTGAAAATACCACAATTCAAGAATTCATTTCTCATTTTTTTAAAAATATTTATGTAAATTGTTTGAAAGTCAGAATATTAGAATATAACTGTATAGATAGGACATACACGGATACAATTTTAAAAGAACTGGCTGTTTCCTCAATTCAAAAGATTTCGTATATTTATATATCTATTTCAATGAGACCTTTTTCATCTTTGTAATTTTAGTTCAACTATTAAAAAATCATTTTATATATTTCAAACCTCTGTCTGTGGTAAAAACTGTGATAAAAACAAATGATGCTGCAAATCCCCATTCTAAACATTTTCCCAACGTTGAAAAAAATGGTTTAGCTGTCCCAGCTAAACGTTTAGCTGGATTTTGTCTTCCAAGAAATTATAGCTATAACCTAAATTTTTAGCTATTTTAGATAAATTTGCCATCTAGAAATAATGTAGATAAATTAGCTAGATAATTTCTAGATGGCAAATTTAGCTAAAACAGCTAGAAATTTAAGTGACACAGCTATATTTTCTTGGAAGGCGAAATCCAGTTAAACCATTTTTTCAGTGAACATCGATAATAGAACAATTGTTCCATTTTCGAAAACAGTTCAACTTAAATTTAACTGTCCATCAAAAACAGCTTGATTTCCTTAAATTATTTTTTAAAAATTAATCAAAATGACTTCCCTTCTCTTTCAATAAAAGGAGTACTTTTGATTTTTTTACTTGTAATAATCTAAAAAAATCAAGCCAGTTTGATGGACAGTTAAAAAGTTTCCCTTTTAAAAAAATTCAATGTTTCAGCCTAGCGCCGCCAGGGTACTTCTGAAGGCTTGGCGGTGGCGCCAAATGACTTTCTTGTCCCACGGACTATTTTTCAAGTTCTGGCCATCTATAAACTACGCTACAAATTTCCGGTTTTTTTACCTCCTCCCCCCTCCCCCGAAAGTTGGCTATAGACGAATTTCACGTTTATACAGTATTTGAAATAAAATTAATATAGATAACATATCGAATTCAATACGAAACACTTTAAATTCCTAAAATTTCAAGCCGAATAAAAATTGCATTTTCAACAAAATAGTTAAATTTTTAATCAAAAAAGACTTTCAACCCAAAGACATGAATTTTCAATATCAAAAAGACAAATTTTTAAACAAAAAATTTAATTTTCAATCAAATAGTTGCATTAACAATCAAATAGATGAATTTTCCAGTAAAACAGACGATTTTTTCAAAAAATTGTTAGATTTAACCAAACAGTAACATTTTCATGTCAAAACGATGATTTTTTTTAAGACAGGAAGCGATGCATTTTTAACGAAAATATAATTTTCAATAAAAAAGATAAATTTTTAACAAGATAGTTGAATTATCAACCAAAAAATTGAACTTTCAACAAATAAGAATAATTATCTGCCCAAAGAGACGACTTTTGAACAAAATATATGAAGTTTTTACCAAAATAGGTTAATGCCTAACCGAAAAGTTGAATTTTTAACTAATACTATGTACAAGTCAACTTTTAAATAAAAATGGAATAGTTAAATTTTCAGATAAAAACTCTGACAGAAAAGATGAATTTTCTATCCTGAAGATTAATGTTCTATCCAAATAGTCGAATTTGCAACTTATCCAATTTACAGGATAAAGTTGTAAATAACAAGAAAATGTTAACTTTTCAGGTAAAAAAATAGTTTTTAACAACAAAAATTAATTTTAAACAAATTGTTAAATTTTTAACCAATGAGATGAACCTTGAACTAAAAAATAAATTTTTAACATTGTACCCTACCGAAAGAAATATCTGAGTTTTCTTTAGAGAAATAGCCTGGCCCATTTGAGTCTATAAACAAAATCGATTTGAAACAAAATAGTCTCGGAGATAGTTTGAGAGATTTGGGTCCTTTTCAAGATCCTTTTAGGAGTGGTGTGACGGTAATATAATGTTCCTTTTGTATTCGTCACGTACCTGGCGGGCAGAGTTATTTGCAGTAGTTGGTCGTGGCTAATCCGCTCTCCATTTTTCAATTTCTCTTCAAATTATTAACACTTTTTTTTAATTGATGAATTTTCTCATTATACTTATTTATTATTATAACTTATATATTGATATTTGGCGTATCTCATTCCATTTACGAGAAACGTTCTATTAATTCCAATTTTAAGTATTAAAAAAAAAGTTAGATATCTGAAGTCATCGAAACCCGTCGATTCCGAATTATTATGTTTTAGGCTGTTAACTATGAAATTAAAAAAAATGTACTTCTAAATTTTAATCCGAAAGCTTAACAAAGGACCCTTGAGTGTCGGCTACTCTATTGAGATAGCCTCTCTGCTTGTTATTTATGATCGTATTCTTATTTCAATTTCGGAAAGGATATTTGAAAGCCTTCAGACCATTTAAACGAGCTTCCTGGACCTTTAAAAATATCTACCTGAGTACCTGCGGAGAATTTCTGAGCTTCTTTGACCTAAAGAATTTTTAGTACATACTCAAAGATTCTTTTCGGTAGGGTAGTTACATTTTTTCTAAAAAAAGATTACTTTTTAACAATGTAGTTAAATTTTCAACAAAATAATTTAATTTTCAATCAAATAATAGAATTTGTAACCATACAAGATGAATTCCGAACCAAAAGTAAAATAGTAAGCCTTTTCAATAAAAAAGTAACTTTTACTCCAAAGTATAGTTGGATTTTCTTATTGGGTTTAAGTACTAAGTGTTATATAAGTTCGTACCGTTATCTTTATTTATAACACCCCCCTCCCTGCCAGAGCCTTACTTTTTAGCCCACCCACCCACCCTCAAACTATAATATTAGCTTGTGGAAAGTACCGTTTTCAAAATAAGTTTTAAATACAAGTATAGTTACTTGTGATATTGCATTATTATTTGTGACACTATTAAAAGTAAAAACATATTTCTGCTGGTCTTATTTTTAACATCCTAAAGGTCGAAATCCTGAGATAAAAAATAAACACGACAAAATTGTAATTTCGTTTTTTTTTTGCATCTTTCAGAGTTGATTTTAAGGTACACACGATTTTGATAAATTCAGTAATTTAAGAAAAACACCACATGATGCATTGAACGGTCAAGTGGGTAAACTATTTTGTCTTATTACGTAAATAAATTGATATTTAGCTATTATCACTGGTTTATTTTTGCTTACCTCATGTCTGCAATAAACCTTGTTTATGAATTGTAGCACTTCACTATTCATGTAAAATATTAGTTTTTCGTTAATTGAAAACTAGTTAACATTTGACCGAAACTTAATATTTCGTTGGAAGGTTAGCGTCTGCAGCGTCTCTCTTCCTGTGTTTATTACCTCTCACAATGAAAGAGCAAGCGAAATTGGCAAATTTGCATAGAAACTCGGCATCAGATGGGCCCATTGGGGAAAAATGAGGGGAGAGCTTTTCCAGTGAATGGTGGGGATGAAAGGAGTAAATCAAAGTTTTCATTTGAAATATTGACTAAACCAGGATGCGACTTGACCAGGAAACTCATTTATCTTGACTTGGATTAGGGAATTTAGAAAATAATTATCATTTTCAGTTTAGGACATTTAGTCTCCGTATAGAAATAAAATTTCACTTGGAAAAGGGAACTTTTGACATAGAACGGGAACTTAAAAAAATGTATTCGGATTTAGAAGAAATGAAAATTTAAAAATCCCTCTTCCAAGACTGAATTTGCAACAATCTGAAAGTTCGTTGCAAATTCATCCTTTCTTAATTCAATTAATTTCAAATTAAATTGAAATTTTAACTCTCTTGTTAAAAATTAATTTTCTTGGTTGAAGGTTCATCATTTTAATTAAGAATTTATGCCTAGTTGAAAATCTTTGTTAAAAATAAATGTTTATACAAAAAGTTAACTATTCCAGTAGAAGATTTCACTATTTTGCTGAAAAGACGTTTTTTTCATGTTAAGAATTCGATTTTTACCAGAAAATTTAACCAATATATTTTTGTTTAAATATTTATATTTTTTGGATGAAAAGTCGACTACTATTTGTTTGAAAATTGATATTTTTTATTTAAAAATTAAACTGTTCGAAAATGTATGTACGTTGTGCAAAATTCGTTTTTTTTTAGCAGAATAATCTGTATGGTTGAAAATTCATGTTTTTGGTAAAAGATTCATCTATTCCAGTTAAAGATTTATCATTTTTGATTGAAAATTGATCTTTCCTAGTTCCAAATTCAACAATTTAGATGAAAATTTATATTTTTTAATTAAAAATTTAACTATTTCGTTCAAAATTCACGTACTTTGTTAAAAAAATATTATTTTCGGTAGAAAGTTTGGTTGAAAGCTAAACTTTTTTGATAAAAATTAATTTTTTAAATTAAAGATTCGTCATTTTAATTAAAAATTCCTTTCGTTGGTGCAAAATGAGCTTTTTTTTGAAAGCTTGTTTTTTTTGTAAGGAAAGGAGTTTTTTAAACTGAAAATTTAACTATTATTCCAATTAAAAATTACATAATTTTAGTTACAAATTGATACCTTTGGTTGAATATTCCTTTGTTGACTATGCCAGACAAAGATTTACATTTTTATTTGAAAATTCATCACTTTGTTAAAAAATGTAACAATTTTTTTAAGTTCGATTTTTTGTTGTTATAATTTTTTTTATGTGGAAAGTAATTTTTTAAGCTAATATTCCCTAGTTTGAGTTGAAAATTCATCTGTTTGATTGCACATTAATTTGTTTCATTTAGAATTTCATTGTTTATGTTTTGGCTGACAATTTATCTTCTTGGTGAAAATTATGTTATTGTTGTTGTTGAAAATTCACATATTTCAGTTAAAGAGTCATTGCTTCAGTTGAAAACTCATCTTTTGGTTTAAAATGTAACTATTCCAGTTAAAGATTCATCATTTTAGTTGAAAATTTAACAGGTTCAAAATTGAACTATTTGGTTGAAAATACTTTTCTTATTTGTTGAAAATTAACTTTTTAAACTGAAAGTTTAACTATTCCACTTTTTGTTAAAAATTAATTTTTTAATGGAAAATTAAAGTATTTGTTTAAAAATTCATTTATTTCCCAATTTTTTGTTCTGTTGTGTTAAAGGATTTTTAGAACGAACGTCATGAATTAAAATTAATGTTTGCGTTTTAAGTCAAATATTAATATGTTACTTTTGGTTGACCGGGGAAATTAAAATAATTGACGGAAAAAATAATTACATTATCGGGAATTTTGTCCGCCGGATTGCCACGCTGTAAACATCCAGTGCCAGTGATTGGTTGTTAGATGGTAATTAATTTTCCAATTCATCGGTTAACAAAAGCTCAAATGCTTATTTCATTTTAATATGTATGTGTTTAATTTATTATAATTAATTTTTTTTTATGATTTGTCTCTGTTTTATAATTTATAATACTTTCATTACAACAATTTCTTCCACAAAGGAAAAAATTCACATATTAGCATTAACATTAACCGCAACTTCAAAAACCAACATCATCGTATATTATCAGCAACTATTAAACTAAAACACACGCCAAGAAGAAAAAAAATGACATTTTTCTCAAGTGCCTTCTTAGCCTCATTGTTTTCCCTATTTTTGAAAACTTCTGCCCTTGTTAAATAATCCAAAGCTTCTTCGATAGTTTTGACTCGTCCACTATTGAATTCATTAATTATCGACGTTCTTAAGTTCAAGTCAAGGTTAAAATGGGACAAAAGATACAAAATTGCTTTTTTCTCAGTAGGAGGATTGTCCAGGAATTTTGCTTCATTGAAGTACTTAAAAATGTAATCTTTTTCCGATAATCCAGCACTGAAGTGGTACTCCCCGTACAACAAAAATTTCCAAAAAGTCTTCTGAATATCGGGACTCCAATAAAATTTTAGAAATGCTTTCTTCATCTCCTCATAAGTTCCATAACCATGCAGATTTAACCAGCTCTTAGCATCATTTGTAAGTGATTGAATGAAAAAATATTGTTTTTCGTGTTCATCTAGATTTTCCTGAGTTACAAGATACTCAAAATTTTCGATGAAACTTTTCGGGTGCATCATATCATTTATTCCAGAGTACTTTAAATTTTCGAAGGGAATGATTTTCTTGCAGAGTGGAATATTTTGGTATTCTTCTTTGAAATTTGTATCCATTAAACCCGCCTGAAGAAGGCCCAAAGTCGATAGAAGAACGAATACCCAAATAACCAAGTTTATTATTTCTGTCCAAGTTGGAATTTCTTTGATTGTGATATCAGAATTTTCCAAAGCTTTCATTTTTTTAAAAAATCTATACATATTCAACTTCTTCGATAATCTCCACTGTTTGGACTTCAGACTAGTCTTTTATCTCTTTTTAGGGCAAATGCATTTCTGCTAGTTTGAAACATGTTTTTGGGAATTTCTTTTAATTTTTGCAATGCAGCGTTACCTTAAACAAAATTAAAATATTGATTACAAAAAAATAAGCTCTTCGACATAAGGAATTGTTTGGTTGAACAAAACAATTAAAGTAATACAAACTAATCGGCTGGTATGGCTCACAGTTCCATTGAAACGACTTCAACTGAAAGGTGCAAACACTAAGAATGTTTCTCTTGATGCTGTATTAATGGTTAATTAAAAAATTGAAATATAAAGTTTTTTCTCGCAATCGAAGGCAGATATTGAAAAAAGTTAAAAGAGCAAAATTATTGCCACAAAAAAAATACTACAAAAAGACACCCTCAATAATTTTTAGTCTAACTTCATTTTCTTGAAAAAATGGACTTTTTTATTTTAAGGTAGTTGTTGTGCCAAAACTCAGATATCTAGAAAAAATTAGTTTTTCTATGATTTTAAGAATCAAAATAATATAAATGATGTTATTTCAAATAAAAACCATTATTTTTTGAAAAATTTTAATTTCACAAAAAAAACATTAATTTTCACCATGTCTTTTGCAATTGAACATTTTCTGACCGTCCCTTCTTACCAATTTTTGAAAAATGATTGCTTTAAATCAATTTTGGTCTTCTTACAAAAAAAATTGTTCTAAAAATTTCAGTCATAGAATTTAATTTCAACATCGGAAACAGTAGAGTTGTAGAGAATTTTTTCCCGGAAAAAATAAGCCGTCATTTATTAAAATTCAATCATTTTTCAAAAACTGGTAAGAAGCGACGGTCAGAAGAAATTCAATCGCAAAAAACATGGTTAAAATAAATGTCTGTTTTGTGAATTTTAAAATTTTTTATAAAAAAACAATGTCTAGATATCTGACTTATGGCACGACAACTACCTTACGAGGTAAAGGTTTTTAGTACAAATAAAAATATTATTCGAATTAACTGGGGTTTTTTTTTTTATAAAAAAATGTTCAATATTATTATTATTATTCTGGGTAAGTCCTTTGACTTCTCGCCTTGTTATTCTATTTTTAAGTAATAAAATATGAAACGAAGACATTTATAATGAAATCGTTAAACCAAGTTTTTCCAAGAAAACGAAGTGAGATTAAAAATTATTAAGGGGGACGTTTCGTATCAAGTTTACCAAGAAAAATGCTCTCGCTAAACTTTTTTTCATATTTCACTTTGTTTTTTATAGAAACGGTGTATTATTAATTTTTGAAATTATAGATCAATAACAGCTACGGTAAAGATTTCGTTTTTTATCGAAAAATAGTAGTAAGTTCTGCCCACCGTTGGGTCGACGTCATTGCAACGGAACCCTGCAATAGACTGCTTATACTATATTATATTTTCAGTAATGAAATATATGTTATTTTTTTTAATTAAATTTTTTGTACCCAACCGGATATATTCTTTTTTATATTTTTTATTATTTCAAAAAAATTACAGACACATATATTTATTTTCAATCGTTGTTATTAGTACAATTATTGACTGTCAATTTTATTATTTATCACAGTTAATATAATGTATGTAAATTTCACATTCCCTTAAATTATTAAAAAATAAATAAAAGTACTTATTTGCATGTAATTTTCGGAAATGATAAATGACATAAAGGTGCGCATGGTAAGGAAACATTTCTTAGTTTAAAAAATGAGACGATAACTTTTAATTTCTTGGAAGAGTACTAAAACCCTAATTCTTATATTACGAGATATCAGAGACTACTACGTGCTATCAAATGCTAAAAGAGACGTCTAAACCTATTATCTCTTTTATTTTTGCTTTCTCAGCAATAAGCTTTTTCTTTGTAATGGCTGTTTGCTAGTAAGGTTAGGTTTTCATAAAATACTCAACGCGGGCTATTCATTTGATAAAAGTAATATACAATATACAATCCTGAACCTTATGAAATGTAACAAAAGTAGATCTTAATAAAATACTCGAAATTCATATCATCAATTATTTTAACATACAGAATTAAAACAAATATAAAATATGTTTTAAATTCTAATGAAGTATATTAATCGCGGATGTTTCTTCAATTTCCCATGATGAAATATTTATAACTACTTAAAATGAACAAAATTTTGAAAAATAACTTACCTCTGATTTCATGGCGTCATTATACTACACTATACCACAAACGAAGGCTATAAGCAGCCAGTGTTTGAGAGATAAACTTTGAGTCACGATACAAGTATACGAACATAATACGATGGTAAGAACTGCGCAAATGTATAGAAATTAATTTTTGCTCTTTAAATTAAATTAATCAAATAATAAATTATTATAATTTATTAAGGCAGTAGGACAAAAATTCAGTTCCTCGATAAAAAATGTAATATTATTTTACAACAAAATATTATTAATAAAAACTAATTTAAACCTAAAAAATGGTTTGATAAGCAAGTTTTTTTTGTTGCAGTTCCGAATGTTACAAAGTACATACCTTCGATTGATTTAAAACTGCGTATACCCATGTATTTTACTCGCTTATTACAAAAATGTTAGTGAAAATTCCCGCAAATTTCAGTTTCAGGGTGAAAACCGTGAAAAACCTATAAAAATCATGGTTTGTCGTATTTATCTTAGTAAGTAATAAGAATTTACGAAAAAGCTTCAAATAAAAGCTATAGGCCTTTTAAAAACATATTTTGTCTTGCATACATTTTTACTCTGTAGGTAATAGTTTTGGAGAAAAACTACGATAAATATGAAAAATCACAAAAATACAGCACAATATGTAGCGATGTACCCCGCCTGTGACTGGTTACAGAAATAATGTTGGCCAAACCCCTACCCCTTAGCAAGCTATATTCATATGTTATCTACAAGGGGTCCAACGGTTGCAACCTGTTATCTGCAGTATTCTACCGCTGGTTTTCTATTGTTTTTCCGGGTCTCGCATGTTTCTGAGTTGTTTTCAAGCTTCGGGCGAGTATTATTATGTCAAAATGCTTGGAATCGCAAGCCAAACATACATGTGCTTGTAAAAATTATTTAAAATTGTTCATTGCAAAAATTTGCTGAGTGTTCGTAATTGAGACGTGTCACTCACCTTTGTCTTTACAGCGATCCATAGATGACAACATCGAAGACGACGTGAAAGTAGCCACAAAAAACTTTCGACACACAAATTCACTTAACTGCATACATACTTACATGTGTCTACTGGCCTATTGTATGAATAAACTGAGCCGTTGTGGGAAAAAACACGGATTTCTCATAAGACGCCATAAACAGTTTACAGCTTTAGACCGTGGACCTATATACTCTAGAATCCAAAATGCGATTTTCGCAAAAAAAAATCAATTTCGAAAAAAATGTCAGTTAACAGGGTTAGACCGCGGATCCTCCAAATATGATAAGGCCCCAACTCATCATGTTACCTACTTATTCCAATTTTACGTTATCTATATCCTATAAGCGAATTTTCCATTGGGCCATAGTCGGGCCAACTTTCTCGGAGCTAACTTTGCCAACCAGGCATTAGCCAACATGCCGAAATAATAACTATGGCCCAACTCTGTTTGCCGACTATTGGCTACCATGGTTGGCCAAACCATGACTACTAGAAGTCGGCCCAATGGCGAAATTATAACTTTGGCCCGACCATGTTAGCCGATTATTGGTACAATATCCATTACCAAAATCGGGTCAACTATGCCAATTACACGGAAAAAAAATATCCATAAAATTTTATAGAACTAATCTTATAGTAGAGGATACGATGGGTGGTTTAAAAAATATAATACAATCACTACACTGTTTATAATCGCACGCTATGCAAATTTTTATTCGCCTTGGTGTTTGAACCCTATAAATTTCGCATTCCTAAATCCTAACGCCTAAACCCTCTCGGCTAACCTAGCTGGAAGTATTACAACAAAAAATCTGAAATATGACCGACAGCTGTGCACGGCCGTCTGCAAATTTCTGTGAACCATTCTATAAAAAATATTGCTACGCTCATAATAATATATGCAATAATATTTCAGATTTTAGAAATATTACAAATTATTATTGAATAATTTTTGTGATTAAACAAGATTTAAACTAAATTCAAAAATATTTTAAGATATTACAAAAGATTAAAAAAATCAATATATATATATATATATATATAAAGAAATTCATTAGAATTCAAAGAATTTCTACAAATTTCAGAAGATGTTTAAATACTTAAAAATATTTTTAAATTACATGAAAATCCTTAAACTCTTTTTAATTTTTTAAAAATCATTTAAAATGCTTTCTAAGATTTTAAATTCTTTTACTCACTTTTTAAACCATATTAAATCCATTGGAATGGCACAAAATCTCTTAAAATCACTCAAAATCCCTTGGACTCATAAAAATTATTTAAAAGTCTCTGAAACCTTTTAAAAATTATTTTTCTATTTTCAATTCTTCTCAAATTTTTAAAACTTTTTAAAAATTACTTGATATATTTTGAAATTCATTTATAAATTTTTTTCTCTTTTTATTAAAAATAATTGTTAAATCCCTTTATGCCGATTGCCGGGCCGACTTTGGGCCAGAGTTGGGCCGGTAGTCGGCGTTACTCGTTAACGAAAGATTTCCCATAGTTGCCCCAATGGTTGGTCCATGTTTGGGCCATTGTTGGGCCAACAGTCGGCCTAAGTTCTTCAGAACTTTCTAAATCCCTTTCTGCCGATCTCTAGGCCTACTTTGGCCCAGAGTTGGGCCGTTAGTCGGCTTTACTCGTCGGTCCCACGTTGTCTGCCAACGTTGGCTGTTTAGGTTGGGCCAACATAAGTATCTTATAAATATAAAAGGTGGGCCAACGCACCTGCTCTGGGTTCCGACCTGAATTCTTACCTCCCAGGTGCGAATTGACCGTCGGCCCACGATCGGTCGAACCGTCGGAAGGTCGGTGCAACTTTGTGCGCCACTGGTCGGGCCAACCAGCTAAATGATAAAGGTCAACCGCCTTTGTCTTCTCCACGTCGGGCTAACATTTGGTCCTATATATGGGCCATCTATTAAGATAACGCCGGCCCAACCTTCGACAAAAATTAATTTAAAACAAAAGTTATTTTTAAAATCATTATTATATAATCTTCACTTTTTACTATTCCTAAATACATAATTCACACACACGGTTACTTACACTTTTAATTGCACGCTTTAACGCTTTAAAAAATCTTACTCGTCCAGGATTCGAACCCTAACTAAACTAGTGTATTTTACCGCGTACTCTAACCACTCAGCTATCGAAGCACTTGAAGTTTGTTTACAAAAACTGTGTATTGTATTTTCTTCATAGATTAATTTGGAAAAAGGGTTGACAAATTGGGAAGCTATACTATGAAAATATTCAGTGTTGGATGCTTCTTAAAAAATTTTAAATTTTGCAGGATTTAAAATTAAATTTATTATATATTAAAATAGATACATTTTAAATATGCAGCATTATTCAATTAATAATTCTGAATTTTTCATTTCGACATTTTTAATTATGACATTGTGTCACAAATTAACAAACTTTTTTTCATTTTTATTGAATTGAAACTAAAGTTGATAATTTAAAAGATATCTAAATATTAAATACTTACCCTTGAACGTTTCTACTTTTGGTTAAGAATTTTTAATGGTTTAGTTTCAATATTTATATATTTCTACGAGTACCACACCAATCCGACCTCCCAATAATATGAGCAGGTCAACTGTGGCCAAAAGCATTCTATCGAAATGAAGTAGGTTATGTGCACTCAATGTTACGGGCATATGTGACGTCAGCGGACAGGCCAACTCTTGACCGCAGTTAGGCCGACTGCAGCTTCACGGTCTTTTTGTAACAATTAACCAGAATATATTCGACGTTCTGCTCATACTCGGGCCAATGTTTGGCCGATCATCGGGTGCATCAAGGCGACTTATGTCAATCCGAATGCTGTTTCCAGTCTCAGACCGACTGCATTATTGTGGCCGTAACGACCAATCTGCCACAATTTACCAGATTGTCGTATCATAGTTGGGCCAGAATTGGGCTGACGGTCGGTTTTTCGTTCGCCGCCGACGTCTGTCGCCAACGTCGGTCCGACCATTGCAGCTTGAAAACATCTTAGTCGGCCCAACTCTAGTTACCATAGATCGGTTACCATAGTAGGGCCGACTTTGGGCCAGTGATCCCAGATCTGAAACGAGACGTGGTCCAATACTATGACACGTCTATGCGCGTGTGAATATGGTAGGAGACAATATAAAAGCCTGGGTTGCGCGCGCAACCCATTTCTCCTCTTCTCAATTTGAAAACTCGAAGGTGCATGATTGCCGGTCGGAAAACTTCGGCGGTTCTATTTATATCTCTATCTGCTTTGAAATAAAATGAAGAGATTGGGATTTT
>NC_046665.1:68404986-68408530 GCF_010883055.1 Belonocnema kinseyi
TATAATTATGTTATATTATAATAGTTTTATTTAAATCTTCATCCGCATTTGAAAGAAATTAAAGAAATTGGTGATTTTGGAATTCATCTCGTGTGGATAAAAACTCAATTATTTAATTGAAAAATTAATTATTATGTTGAAAATATAACTATTATGTAAAAAAAGTCCTCTTTTCTATCAAAAATTCAACTACTTTGTTAAAATTTTTATTTGTTTTATTTGAAGGTTCATCTCTTTCGTTGAAAATACATTTTTGAAACTGAGAATTAATCTATACCATTTTTGGTTAAAAAATTATGTATTTTGTTAACAATTCGTCTTTCTTTGTAAAAATTAAATTGCTTTATGGAAAATTTATACTTTTTTTAAATTAAAAAATTTATTAAAATTTAATTGACCTTTTTTAGTAGAAATTCAATCTTTTTGGTTGAAAATGTATCATTTTTGCACAAAAATGCAATTTTTTCGTTAAAATATGAACTGTATATCTTCTTGGGTTTAAAAGTCGATTATTTCACTAAGAGTAGAACTACTTTCTATTCAACTTTTTGTAGATAATTCGTCTTTTTGACATTAAAATTAAATAATTTTGTTGAAAATTCATGTATTTTGTTTAAAATTTATATTTTTATGTAGATCATTAATTTTCTTGGTCGAAAATTCATCTGATTGGTTGAAAATTCAACAACTTTGTTGAAAATAAATTTTTTCCGTTAAAAATTATTTATCTTTATCTGAAAATGTAACTATTATAGGATTGATTAAAAATTAATCGTATATATTGGTTAAGTTTGAAAATTGTTTTTTTTTATAGAACATTAATCTTCTTGGTCAAAAATTCACCTGTTCCCTTGAAAATTTAACAATTTTATTGAAAATTCGTTTTTTTTCCTTGTTCAATTCACCCAAAAGTTTACTTTTTAACTAATTAAATTAATTTTTTATCAAATAATTGGTGTTTTAACTAATACAATGTACTGGATAAAGTTTCAACCAATAATTGAATAGTTCAATTTCCAGATAAAAACGATTAATTTGTAATCAATCCTAGAATAGTTACATTTTCAGATAAAAAAAATCATTTTCAATCGAAAAAATAAATTTTCAATAAAGTTGTTAAATTCTCAACCAATAACATGAATTTTCGACCAAAAAAATTAATGATCTACAAAAAAAGACAAATTTTAAACAAAATACATGAATTTTCAAAGAAATCATTTAATTTTAAAGTCAATAAAACGAATTATCTACAAAAAGTTGATTTTTTTCAACGAAAAATACGAGTTTTCAATCAAAGAGTTAAACTTTCAAACAAATAGTTAAATTTTGAACCATAATTATAAAACCTTGTTGAAAATAACAGTGTTTTTTTACCAAGTAATTCAACTTTTAGTGGAATAGTCGACTTTTAAGCCCAAAAAGATGCACAGTTCATATTTCAACCAAACAATTGCATTTTTGACCGAAAATCATACATTTTCAACCAAAAAGATTAAATTTCTACCAAACAAGGTCAATTTCCAACAAAATATATGAACTTTCAACAAAATTATTTAATTTTAAAGTCAAAAAGAGTATCATCTACAAAAAAGCTGAATTTTTAACCCAAAAATATGATTTTTCAACCAAAATTTTAATTGTCGACCAAATAGTTTCACTTTCACTTACAGTTGAAGTACTTAGTAAAAAAACTAATTTTTTCTTATTAAGAATTCATAATTATAGTTGAAAATTCAACTATTTGCCTTCAAATTAAATTTTTTGTAAAAATTTTTACTTTTTTGTTAAAATTGCATCTTTGGGCGTTAAAAGTCAACAATTTGATAGAAAATTAAACTATTTGGTCGTCAATTAAAATTTTGGTTGAAAAATCATATTTTTGGGTTAAAAATTCAGCTTTTTTGTAGATGATACTCTTTTTGACTTTAAAATTAAATAATTTTGTTGAAAGTCCATATATTTTGTTGGAAATTGACCTTGTTTGATAGAAATTTAATCTTTTTGGTTGAAGTATCATTTTTGGTCAAAAATGCAATTGTTTAGTTGAAATATGAACTGTACATCATCTTGGGCTTAAAAGTCGATTATTTCACTAAGAGTTGAATTACTTTGTAAAAAAATACTGTTATTTTCAACAAGGTTTTATAATTATGGTTCAAAATTTAACTATTTGGTTGAAAGTTTAATTCTTTGATTGAAAACTCATATTTTTCGCTGAAAAAATCAACTTTTTGTAGATAATTCGTTTTATTGACTTTAAAATTAAATAATTTCGTTGAAAATTCATGTATTTTGTTTGAAATTGGTCGTTTTTGTAGATTATTAATTTACTTGGTCGAAAATTCATGTTATTGGTTGAGAATTTAACAACTTTATTACAAATTTATTTTTTCGATTAAAAATTATTTTTTTTATCTGAAAATGTAACTATTTCAGGATTGATTAAAAATTAACCGTTTTTATCTGGAAATTGAACTATTCAATTTTTGGTTGAAACTTTATCCTGTATATACTGTACAATTTTCAAAAAGCTTATTTTTTTTAAATCTGCAGAAGTCTAAATCGTGTTTCAAAATATTTGAAATAATTTCAAGTTTTAAATTAATTCTGGATCTTTTTTTAAATGAAAATTGTAGCGTTTAAACTTCAAATTTAGCTCATTACAAATTTAACAATTCAAGGCTTTCTATTTCGAACCATTCTGTTCAAATTTGTATAGTTTTTAACAGTTGTTTGTAATGGATTGTTTTAAATGAATGGTCAAATATTGCTCATAATTAACGAAATTTTCTTTTTTTAATTAAAAATTTTCAAATTGAATTTTCTAACAAATAATTGGTGTTTTAACTAATACAATTTACGGGATAAAGTTTAACCAAAAATGGAATAGTTCAATTTCCAGATAAAAGCTGTGATAAAAAATTGAATTGAACAAGGAAAAAAACGAATTTTCAATAAAATTGTAAAATTTTCAAGGGAAAAGGTGAATTTTTGACCAAGAAGATTAATGTTCTATAAAAAAAAAAACGATTTTCAAACTTAACCAATATATACGATTAATTTTTAATCAATCCCATAATAGTTATATTTTCAGATTAAGATAAATAATTTTTAACGGAAAAAATTTATTGACAACAAAGTTGTTGAATCGTCAACCAATCAGATGAATTTTCGTCCACGCAAAAATTATAATTTTAATTTTTAACAATATAGTTGCATTTACAACAAAACGACTTTGCAACCAAAAAATATTTACAGTTGATAATTCCACCGAAAAATGTAATTTTTAATCAAAAAGTATAAATTTTCCATAAAGCAATTTAATTTCTACAAAGAAAGACGAATTGTTAACAAAATACATGATTTTTTAACCGAAAATGGTTTAGATTAATTGTCAGTTTCAAAAATGTATTTTCAACGAAAAAGATGAACCTTTAAATACAAGAAATAAAAATTTTAACAAAGTAGTTGAATTTTTGATATAAAATAAGACTTTTTTACAATATAGTTACATATTCAACAAAATAATTAATTTTTCAATCAA
>NC_046665.1:68408630-68411575 GCF_010883055.1 Belonocnema kinseyi
CCTTTTAACAAAACACATGATTTCTTAACCAAAAATGGTATTGATTGATTGTCAGTTTCAAAAATTTATTTTCAACGAAAGAGATGAACCTTCAAATAAAAATTATAACATAATTATAATAGTATCATTATTAATATACGTATATATTTATATATATAATAGTATGAATATTTATATAATTTATATTTTATACATGAAATAACATAACCTCAAAATATACGCATATCAAGAGGCGCGCGATCTATTCAAATCATGAGTATCGTCAGCATCGAAATCTGGAAATATTAAAATCCCAATAGAATCGACAAAGTGCTCCGACCGGCAATCGTGCATCTTCGAGTTTTCAAATTCGGAAGAGGATAAATGGGTTGCGCGCGCAACTCAGTCATTTACAGCGTCTCCTACTATATTCACACGGACATAGCCCTGTCATAGTATTGGACCGCATCTCGTTTCAGATCTGGGATGACTGCTTTGGGCGGATGGTCAAGCTCTGGCATCCGACCGAATTTCGCATCTGGGCTTAGGTCTGGAGATTAACTCCGTTGCTGTAAAAAGCGTCCGACCTATCTGGCCACGTCTAGTAGGTTAGGTTCAGGTAATCCATATACGGCGCTCCAGCTGGTAGTCGAAACTGCGCGCTAGCGCTATTCCTTAGTGGCCACGCATTTCTCGTTAAGGGCATGTGACACAACTAAATTTCTATATTACCGAACTCACTTTTTCAGTTCACTGAATGTTTTTTTGTACCTAAGAACTTTTTTTGTTAATAAAATATCGAGCTGAAACTTTGTAAAATGTATAAGAGTACAATAAAGTACGTTTAGGTACTACCGGTAACAACGTTACCGGCTGATGCCGATGGAATTGATAGTTGAAATTTTTTTTTACATCTTTTATTATTAAGATTTGTACTTAAACGTAGTTTTCTTTCGGCTCTTGCATTTCTCAAAGTTTGAGACCGATATTTTATGTATAAAAAAAGTTGGAACGTTCAAAAAATGTCGAAGTTCAGAAAAGAGATAAAATAATTTTCAGTGAAGTTCCTACCAAAATGGAAAACCTAAACGTACTTTATTGTACTCTAATACATTTTCCAAAGTTTCAGCTCGATATTTTATTTATAAAAAAAGTTCTTAGGTTTAAAAAAACATTCAGTGAACTGAAAAAGTGAGGTCGGTAATATAGGTATTTAGCTGTGTCACATGCCCTTAAGCCTGGGAATTAAGGGCATGTGATACTTAGAAAATTGTCGATTTTACCAGTTTTAGGTTCCCCCGGCTTTTTTTCTAGTATAATAAATATTTTATCTTAAAAATTTGGGAAATGATAGCGAACATGATAACGGACGTCCCCACACACTTTTTTTGTAGGTTTATTCAAAAAAGTTTTAATTTAGAAAAACGTGATTAATTTGCATAGCGCTTAGGAAATAGTATCGATTTTTTCAGTGTTAGATTCCCCCGGCTTTTTTTCTAGGATAATAAATATTTTGCTTTCAAAATCTGGGAAATGATAGCGAATATGCTAACGGGCGTCCCGGCACACTTTTTTTGTGTTTTTTTATCAACATTTTTTTTAATTGTTAACAACGTGTGTGTATATTTCGAGGTTATGTGTGTTACAATTCACCCGAGCGTTACTTCCAAGCTACACAATATTTTTGGATGAAAACTTTTGACTTACAAATAAACATAGTAACTAATCTCCCGGAACTAACCTTGTTTGCAGCCAATCAAAAAAGAGCAGTTCATAAATAATTTCCATATTATCAGAATCAGAAAGGCAGAGATGAAAAATGACGTAACCTCAAAATAATGCATATGCATAAAATTTTTATTTAGCACAATACATTTTTTTGTTATTATCCCTCAAAAAAGAGTCTGGGGACGTCCGTAATGATATTTTATAGCATCTCCGAATTCAGTTTTTAAAAATTTTCATTTTTGTGGGAAAAAACGGGGAAATTGTAAGTATCACATGCCCTTAAAGCTCCGTTTAAAAGAAACTCAATTCATTCACTTATATATATATTTTTTGTTCATTTATTTATTTCCTTTTCTTTTTATATGAGTAAGTTGCAATCTCTCAGGAAACGTGGTATTAGGGATGTTGTATGACTGGACCGGTTGTGTAATATAGATTCGATACTATAAGGACGAAATTTCTTTTTCTTAATAAGGAATTTCCCTAAGGAATTCCTTTGCTCTGTAAAGCGAGGACAAGACCATACTACATGGTTAATATCCTCTTCAATTTCACCACAAAAACTGGATTCGCTATAAGGTAAATGTCCATTTTGGGCGAGTGACCCAGCTTGTGCGAATGCTCACATACTGTAGGTAAATCCGTGGTAATCTTAAAGTTTATGACACTAATAATAGTTTATTCACATTCTAGAATAGATTTAAGATATTTTTTATATAGGATTTATAGTCATTTTATTACATAGTCGTGTTCTTTAAACGTTATATATCTGATGAATCCGGTTTAGTACCTGTATTCATCGTAGTATACCAGAGCTACGCGCACTAATTCAAATTAATTAGAATAATATTCTACTCAAAGATTATGTTCTTCTCCCTCCAAAATTCCGAAAAATCTTTCAAAAACTAAAAAATAAATTCCAAACTTGCGTTCTAAAAATTAAGTTGCCACCCTTCAGAATTTTATGAGCTTGACGCCTCGAAACATTCGGTTTAGGGAAACAAAGCACATCCTGTGCGGTCCACAAGAGGTTTTCCAGATACCGCCGAGTCTGGCGAACATGTGTAAGCCATAAAACCAAAATCCATCTCAAGCAAGACATTTCCAATGGATTCAAACGCAGATCGAAAGTCCCCTTTTTATGTTTAGACTCTGCCAGTTTTTTCATCTCCAAATTCTTGAGAAAGCGTGAGAAACTCTTATGATCAGAAATTCTTGAATTTGACAAACCTTAGTAG
>NC_046665.1:68411675-68414445 GCF_010883055.1 Belonocnema kinseyi
ATGCAATTGTTTGGTTAAAATATCAACTGTACATCTTCTTGGGTTTGAAAGTCGATTATTTCACTAAGAGTTAAACTACTTTGTAAAAAAATACGTTTTTTTAACAAGGTTTTTTAATTAGGATTGAAAATTTAACTATTTGGTTGAAAGTTTAACTCTTTCATTGAAAACTCATATTTTTCGCTTAAAAATTTCAACTTTTTGTAGATAATTCGTCTTTTTTACTTTAAAATTAAATAATTTCTTTAAAAATTCATGTATTTTGTTTAAGATTTGTCTTTTTTTATAGATTATCAATTTTCTTGGTCGAAAATTCATCTGATTAGTCGAAAATTTAACAACTTTGTTCAACATTAATTTTTTCTTTAAAAAATTATTTATCTTTATCTGAAAATGTAACTATTACATGATTGATTAAAAATTAATCGTTTATATTGGTTAAATTGGAAAATCGTTTTTTTTTTTGTATAGAACATTAATCTTCTTGGTCCAAAATTCACCTTTTCCCTAGAAAATTTAACATTTTTGTTGAAAATTCGTTTTTTTGTCTTGTTCAAGTCAATTTTTTAGCACAGTTTTTATCTGGAAATTGTACTATTCCATTTTTGTTTGAAACTTTATCCTGTACATTTTATTAGTTAAAACACCAATTATTTGATAGAAAATTAATTTATTTTGTTAAAAAGTAAACTTTTGGGTTAAAAATTGATTTATTGTGTTAATTAGATTTTTTTCCTAAAATTAAAAAAACTGCAAAATAAAAAAATTGCCTTAAAATCGTCCTGATTCCTTTTTTTTTAATTTTTAAAATCCTTTCAAATACTCACTTAAAATTAATTTTTCAAACTAAAAAATCATTTTTAATTTTCTTAGCAATAACAACAATTTTCGTTATTCTTTTTGAATATTTTACAATTCTCAAAAGCTTTTTTTTTTTAATCTACAAAAATCTACATCGTGTTTCAAATTATTTCAAATAATTTCAAGTTTTAAATTAATTTTGAATATTATTCTAAATTAAAATTGTAGCGTTCAAACTTAAAATTTAGCTCATTACAATTTTAACAAATCAAGGCTTTTTATTTCTAACAACTCTGTTCAAATTTGTATAGTTTTTAATTGTTGTTTATAATGGCTTGTCCCAGATCTGAATTATTTTTCTTTTCAAAAAATCTCTGATCCAATTCAGAAATACATACAATTGCTTTAAAAAAAATTTTTAATCCAGAAATATTTCATTTAAGCGTTCAATAATTCATACGTATAAAACACAAACTTTTAACACCTTTCATTTTACAATTTTTTAAATTAAATTATTTATACGAATATTTGAGAGATTTCTGGTTAAAAAATACAAATTACGCTATTATTTTTAAGGTTCAACAGTTTTTAATCAAAAATTAAAACTTCTTTTGTTGTTGAAGACTTATTATTTTAGTAGAAAATGTAATTATTTGGTTGGAAATTTGTTATTCTCTTTTTTTTTTAGTTGAAAATTCAATTATTTTGATAGTAAGTTAATTTCTAACATTCTCAATTGGCGAACTAAAATTTTTATCTCTAAATAACAATGCAAAAATATTAATCTGGAACAACTTAAAATAAAAACAATGTAACTTTTATTTTAAAAAGTTTTTAGTTAAAAAATGAATTTAATCGTTAAATTTTTAATGTTACGAACTGAAATTTTTTGGAATTATCATCATTTTGAACCTTAAAAATAATAGCGTAATTTGTATTTTTTAACCAAAAATCTCTCAAATGTTAAAGTCATAAAAATTTTTTAACGGTTGTTTCGTATTTTAAAATAATTTAATTTAAAAAATTGTCAAATTAAAAGGTGTAAGTTTGTGTTTTATACGTATGAATTATTGGGCGTTTAAATGAAATATTTCTGAATTAAAAATTTTTTCCAAAGCAATTGTATGTATTTCTGAATTGGATCAGAGATTTTTTCAAAAAAAAAAATAATTCAGATCTGGGACAAGCCATTATAAACAACTATTAAAAACTATACAAATTTGAACAGAGTGGTCAGAAATAAAAAGCCTTGATTTGTTAAAATTGTAATGAGCTAAATTTTAAGTTTGAACGCTACAATTTTAATTTAGAATAATATTCAAAATTAATTTAAAACTTGAAATTATTTGAAACACGATGTAGATTTTTGTAGATTAAAAAAAAGCTTTTGAGAATTGTAAAATATTCAAAAAGAATAACAAAAATTGTTGTTATTGCTAAGAAAATTAAAAATGACTTTTTAGTTTGAAAAATTAATTTTAAGTGAGTATTTGAAAAGATTTTAAAAATTTAAAAAAAGGAATCAGGACGATTTTAAGGCAATTTTTTTATTTTGCAGTTTTTTTAATTTTAGGAAAAAAATCTAATTAACACATTAAATCAATTTTCAACCCAAAAGTTTACTTTTCAACAAAATAAATTAATTTTCTATCAAATAATTGGTGTTTTAACTAAAAAATGTACAGGATAAAGTTTCAAACAAAAATGGTATAGTACAATTTCCAGATAAAAACTGTGCTAAAAAATTGAATTGAACAAGACAAAAAAACGCATTTTCAACAAAAATGTTAAATTTTCAAGGGAAAAGATGAATTTTTGACCAAGAAGATTAATGTTCTATACAAAAAAAACGATTTTCCAACTTAATCAATATAAACGATTAATTTATAATCAATCATATAATAGTTACATTTTCAGATAAAGATAAATAATTTTTTAAAGAAAAAATTAATTTTAAACAAAGTTGTTA